>NW_005371541.1:909876-932713 GCF_000412655.1 Myotis brandtii
GAGACATATGTAATACCCTTTGTAAGACTTTAAGCAATAAAACAATTTAAAAAAAAGAAATTATGGTAGAAAATACAGATGTTTGCTGTTGAAAAAGGGAATGCAAGAGGGGTTCTCCTCTGATAATCCCTCTTCTGACTGACACAGGAAATGAGTTCACCTGATGAAACAAAGTTAAGAATGCAGTTGAGGACTCGAGGAGGTAGTTTTGGAATAATCCATTTTTTGCAGGGGAAAGTAAGCAAAGTGGCATAAATACCAACTTATATTTTTTTATTCCCAATCATATGCTAGGAATGAGTCTCAGGACATTAGTTGTATTATTTCATGTAATATTTTTGCCAACTCTGAAAAATAAGAATGCAAATGAGAAATTTAAGCTCATAGAACTTGAGTAACTACTACAGGTACATGGTTACTTTACCTGAAAATCCTTCTAGACCTGTGCATTCACTGCCGTCATGTTAAAGGCATCAGCAACAAAGGAACTGACATCAAGTGTCACCTGGAATCACCATGCTCAAATCTGGAAAACACTGTTCTGGACAAGAAACAATAAAATCTTCATTTTTACTAATATTTATGTTTTTCAACTAGAGAAAGAAGTGAGAAAAAAAACTTCCACTTACTTTCAAGCATATTTTCTAACTTATAATTGCATATATAGTCAAAAATAAGCCTTGAAAAATGCCTTGTGGCCTTTGCAGCCCCCAGACAAACACTTTCATTAAGAGGCAGGACCTTATTTCTAAAGCAGATAATTAGAATATGTTGCCACAAAGATGGAACTGATGGTGTCTTATGCTAAATAAGTCCATAGGGTTTTGTAGCTGAAGTAGGTTGAGGCTTTAATAGTGAAAAGATGTTTCTGATAAGCCTGCCTGGGGCATACTAAGAGATAGGTCTTGTTCAAGCTGAGGTTAACAGTTAAATGCTGAATTTAATTTCAAAAGGCATAATAGCTTGGGAAATGTGGGGAAATTATTGGAAACTTAGTTTACAGTTTTATATTTAGATGTGCTATAATTTTAATGCATGAAGTAGTTTTTAAATATTCATTCGTTTAATAGCCATGTTTTAACCTCTAATATGTACAGGGTGCATGCAAGGTAGAGGATCAGATAGAAGAAATATAAAGATGAACATAAACTTCCCTCCCCTTGGGTTCTGTTCCCCATAATGTACGGTCTGATAAGACATCATGCACATAGTTCATGCTTAAAGCATTCTTCTTGAACTAGAACTCCAAAGAACCCAAACATCCATCCTACTTTTTAAAATTTAGAATTCAGAGAGTGCTTAGGAAGAACAAATATCTTCCACCAGATTGTATTCTCCATGGGGTCAAGGATCACTTTATTTGTACTCTATACTGAAACAGTGTCTGCATACAGTAGGTACTCAATGACTTCACTAAATAAGCCCATTGCACCAGTCATGCTGGCCCAGGGATCTGAAATTCTCACCACTGAAGTACATTTTGTTGTGGATTTGGAAGTTATCTTCAGAGTAGACCCTGTTAAAATGTAAATATGTATTATTTGAGAGGCATCTCCACACTGGATGCCTGTTTTTCAGCCACATTATTAGATTAATACATGAGATAGCTGAAGTTGTGAAAAAAGACCCTAGGGGAAGGAGAGAAATGCTGGATTTACTTTGATATAATAGGAGGGGGCTTGAGGTTTGGAAAGAACCTTAAAATACTAGAACTAGAAAGCCCATAAAAATGTCACAATGCAGTAGGATTTTTTTCCCCAGCTGTGGTAGTACCTACCTCTTTCAAATGAGTTGAGAACAGGACCCCAATTTATTTCAGTTATTTAAGTGTAGATGATCTAGCAGCCCCCACTTAGACTTCTCTTGGTCCCCTTGCCCATGGAAGCTTGTAGGGAATCACCAGACCCAACTGTGAAACCAGGAATCTACTCCAGCTTCCTCACCTTTCAGAAGAGCAAGTCAAGGCCATGTGAGTTAGATTACCTTTGCAGGACAATGACCTTGATAGTATAAGGATTTAGGCTACTCTTTTGTTCTTAAATCCCATTCAAGTCCACAGGAAAGGAGCACAACTGATCCCAGATTTTTGCCTAATTGTCTTGTTTGCTTTGGGGCCAATGTTAAAGAAAAATTGCACTGGACAAGTCAGATAGTCAAGGAAAGCTTTATTCAAGACTATTGCAAAAAGGGGTCTCTATTGCAATAGAGAGAGATTGTACTCAACACCTCTGTAAAAAAAAAAGTGGGAGGATTTTAAGTGTTGGGGTGAACTAATAGAAAAGTACTAGAGGGCCTTACGGGGCTGGTTGGTCAATGTTATAAGCCCATCTGTGTTTTCTAATTGATGCTTATCCAAGGTAGGGATCTGTCTTTGTTGATGATAATATTTCAAGGGGAGGGGGGTAATCAGATCCTTGAGAAAGACATTCCTTGGTTTTAGAAGATTTACATATTAAAGGGTCAGGGAAAGAATTTATAACTTCATTTTCTAACATAAATGTTCTAAGAAAAGGGAAGTCAGGTGCCTACCATCAATAAGAAACTTGTCTAAAGTTTAGTGAAGGTGAGAGGATGTTCAGTGCCCTCCTTTGTAAAGAGCAGGTAACAAAACCATATCTTAAGAATGTTTTTGAAAATTACATGGGCTAATATTATAATGCATTTTTATATAAAGAACCTTATTTCATAAAATATCAAATACAGAGGACCTATTAGAGCTCATCAGATGAAACCAGCTTTGGTAAAAAGAGTAAGTGAAATAAAGGGTAAAACTAATAATCCCCGGTGTTTTACAACTCTCTAATAAATGTCAAATACTTACATTATTTCGAATCCCTTACAAATTATTCTACTTTTGTAAGGAAACAAACACTCTGAAAGGTTAAGTCTTTTTTGGTTCCAGGTCACACACCAGCAGGGGTAGAGCTTTGATTCAATCATAGGACTGTCTAACCTCTGAATCTTTTTTCCCCTCTAAAATGCCAAGCTTTTTATCAGAAAGTGTATCCTGCCCTAAGCCAGAAAGGCACACCTCTATAGTTACCTGTCCAGGAAGCTGAGAGGTCAACTTTTTTTGTTGTTTTATTCCCACGGTTATTTTTTTTTATTGTGAGGTTGAAATGAGTGGCAAAAATTGAGTGGACCCATTGACTGGACAATGAAGCCATTCAACTGCCAACTAAGAGTTATAAGGGTGCAATTTGACATTTTCTGGAACAGGCCATGTGAGCACTTAAGGACATCTGTGCCCCATTAGGTGGCAGGCAGGTGACCTTTTATTCCTTGCCTTCTATACTTGGTGTGAGCAGGAAAGGAGTAGAGTGTGCAGAGACAAGAAAAGCTCTCTGTTATAAGCAAGAGCACTTAACCTCCTTGGGCACAGCAGGGTAAGGAGTATTTTATGAGAAGTCACCTACAAAATAAAAGCTTTTCTTTGTTTAGACTGCAGCATGTGACTTCCTCTCTCCCGCTGCTTATCAATTCAAGGGAAGCCCATTCAACAATGCTGCTGGAGATGTGATTTAGGAGGTGCAATCACCTAGCTGAGGTCAGCAGCTCTCTGCAGAGGACTGGACTGACTGTCACAGCCTTGGGGGTTAAGCTACTTTCACTAGGAGGCTATGACTTTGGACAAAGCAATTTTTTTTCTCTGTGCCTCAGTTTCCTACTCAATATAAAGATGTAAACTAAATCTCTCCTAAAATTTGTTTCTTACAGTCTTGTAATTAGGATTTTAGGGAGCTGTCTAAATGATGTTTTTTCCCCCAGGGCACTTTGGCAATTACCCCAGCCAGAAGAGAGCCTTCCTTTTCTGAACTCCCATCCCATTGACTGTTTGAACCTCTCAGATACACTGCCCTCTTCTTTGTTTGTGTGAGAGGCAGCCGATGTGGTGGAAAACACCCAGAGTCAGGCAGATCTGTGCCTATGTGCTCAGTCTGCTGTTTCCCACTTGTGTGATATGGAATTAGTGCTCTACCCTCTGAGCCTCAGTTCCCTTGTCTATCACATGGAGAGATAGTGGATATTTTGAAAGTGTTTTCTTTTTTCTAGAACTTTGTAAAATACCTTTCCTATAATTGGAGAATTCCCCATTTTATGAATCTTCCTCCCCAAATTTAAGCCACAAACTCACTTTTCCTTCCTACCTTGCAGCTAGGCCTCAGACACCTGACCCAACCCTCCACCAATCAGATGCATCATCATAAGACTTGGTTTGAAGGTGAGGAAGTACCATTAAGAATCCACAAGAGTACAGGAAGTCACTCAGTTCCAAGCAGAGAAGTGTCAGGGATTTAGGTTTCAAGCGTTAGCTGTGAAAGTTTTGCACCAACAGTCCTGGTGACATGATTGGCCATTGAGCCTGACCAAGACTAACCCAAGAAAAATTCTCTGGCTCTCTCAGAAATTCCCAGGGCTACTAATATCCTTGAATAAATTTTATTTTTACCCAAACTCAGTACAGAGGGGTCTGCATTTAAAACTGGAATCTCTGATGGTTACATGTGGATAAGCATACCTATCATGTAAAGTTGGTTTGAATATTAAACAAGGTCCATAGTGCACTGAACCCAGTACATAGATCAGAGTCAGGCTTTACAATGTTATTGTGTTTTACTATCTTTGCACATTGAATGGTCTCAAATAAATTGAGAGCTCCTTGAAGACAACTATGCATGTTGTACCAAGGCCCCATGTGCAATGCTTAGAGGGAATCAAAGAAACATTAATAATTAACTTTCTCTTAAGGACATTATATCTCAATAGGAGCAGCAATAAAACTTGAGCTCATGTGTTAGATTATCTGCAGTCCAATCCCATCTTTTGAAGCCCTTAGCTCTCCCACTAAGTTTACAATACATAGCAATCCTATACCTCTGTTATCCTTCTCTGTAAAATAATATATATTTTTCTTACCTTATAGGCCTATGTGAATATTAAATTAGTTAATTCAATTGAAGCATTCAGAATAGAGTCTGGTACATAGTAAGTGCTCATCAGATGTTGGCTCTTAGGGAAGTTAGATAACTATGCTAAGTGTCATTAGAATAATGAAATGATCAGAGTTTACAAACCACAAGTTCCCAGTTGCCCAAAGAGTAGAGTGATGCCCTTGTAGAAATGTCATCTAGGGCTCAGTGCTTGGACACTCGTGAGAACTACCAAGAACTGAGTACATACTGGGAGCCAAGAACTCTAATCCCCTTGCACACCCATTATCCCATTCCTTTCTCCCAGGAAACATGGAGCTAATGATGACTATTCCTGCTCTACAAATAAGGGGTTGCTTAATGACATGGTCAAGGACCCCAAGCCAGAAAGAAGGGCGGGGACTTGAATCCAGGCTCTCTGACCCTAAATCCATGTTCTTAATTCCTGATCCTCAATTCTGTGGGAGATTTGCATTCTCCTGACCAAGTGATTCTGAGTGAATTTTATCTTCCCAACCCTTCTAAAAATTCATTTAGCACTTATGTGGTGTATAGAAACATGGTAATGCCAATGGTTTCAGAAAGTGTAATGGTTTGGAAACTGTCAAAGACGAAGAGTCATCTTTGGGTATAATTATCGAAAAGCAGGACAGCTTGTACCTGGCCAGGTAGCTCAGTTGGTCAGAGCATCATCTTGATATGCCAAGGTTGTGGGTATGATCCCAGTCAGGGCACATACAAGAATTAACCAATAAATGCACAAATAAGTGGAACAACAGTGTTTTTTGTTTTTTTTCTCTCTCGCTCTCTTCTCCTTCCTCTTTCTCTAAAATTAGTACTCTATCTTTAACAAAGAGAAAGAATTGTCTATCAGTATAGGGTACCATTTCATTTTGAAGAATCTCCTTTTAGTGAGTCTACATAGTACCATTTGTTTAGGAGCTTGTTAACAGTTATTTTAGGAAAACATTGTTGAGAATTTCCTAATGGATAGGATTTTCTTCTTTATCTCAACGATTAGATAAAACTCACTTTGTCATGGATGCAATTGGATTTGGCCATTTACCCACCTGAAAGCATAATTAAAAGTTGGCAAAAATAATCAATAGAGAAAATGAAAGCATTTATGTAGATTTATTTGCAAGTAAATACTTCAGTTGTTAATGGCAATTGAATTGAAAAGTATTACAATCTCTCAGAATAAGAGTTAAAGCTAAGGAAACCAAAATAGTTGGCATATTAAGCAAATTCCTAAATCATAACCCATTTTCCACTTAAAAATCAAATCTAGTGTTGATTAAATGCAGCTGTTGTAGATATAGGAAACATCTGACACAGGGAATTAAAGAATAATTAGAATGACAAATCAAACTTTTATATCAGTAAAAGGGGAAGTTTACCTTTTACATATAAAAATGTATTTCAGGTGATATCTAAGCAGTAGATGTATTGTCAAAAATTGCCCCCCAGAGATAAAGGATCCCCAGTCAGTACCATCCCATCACCAAACATGGCTGGGATAAAGGCAATGATAAAAAGAAAATAAGATAGGGTTGCTCTCATACAGAACATGAGACCACTGCCTGTCCTTCCTTTATTTCTTCCCTCCTTCTTTTTTTCTTCCTTCCTTCCTTTTCTTTCTCTTTCTTTTTTTTTCTTTTTTATATTAAAGAGAAAAATGATCTTCACTGTCCTTCCTTTATTTCTTCCTTCCTTCTTTTTTTCTTCCTTCCTTCCTTCTCTTTATTTCTTTTTTTCTTTTTTATATTAAAGAGAAAAATGATCTTCTAATCAAGCAAATGGACAAATGAATCCCTTTAGGAACACCCTTTATTAAAAATAAAATAATTTGCTACCAGGAAGTCAAGGTGGATTAAAAGCTGTCCAAATCTCTAATGATAGTAGCTACAGGGTGACAAGACACTGATTTCCTGCTGACAATGAGGTGGCTTCATCAAAGTACCAGCAGTTGTCCCCAGGACCATGAATCCCTGCATAATTCCTATCCATGTACTTTCCTGTTCACAAAAGAAAATATGAGAATGCAATTGTCAGTAATAACTAGAAATGACAGTTCATCAGCTTTGTGATCCTCAGTCTCATTGTAAATCTTAAAGAAGTATTGCAAAGTGGTAGGTGAGCAAGACTTTCATTTTACATTCTGCACTCTTGGGGATAATTTGAACTTTTCTTAGGCATGAGAAAAATATATAATTTTATAAATATGCATTAAATAATAGTGACTGCTGCCCAGCTCGTGTGACTCGGTGGTTGAGGATGCTGGTTTGATTCCCAGTCAGGGCATATGCTGGGGTGTGGGCTCAATCCCCAGTAGGGGGTGTGTAGGATATAGTTGATGAATGTTTCTCATGGATGTGTCTATCTCTCTTTACCTTCTTCTTTCACTAAAAATCAATAAAAGCATATTTTTTTAAAGTGACTACTGATGACAAGTAATTGACTAATCTTTAAGGGGCAATAATGCTTTGAATTTCAGTGTTGAAGAAAATAAGCTTTTAGAATATAATCTCCTTATTTCTACACAACAACAAAAAAAAGTAAAATTTTAGCAATAGTATTTAAGGGATACTAGTTGTTTGTGCATACCCAACTTATCTCTAGCCCTTATGCAAATGGTTGAATGAATGGTGAGAAACAAATAATTTAATGAATCTGAAACATATTTTGAGTGAATGGTGGGCAACAAATAATTTAATGACTCTGAAACATATTTTGAATCAGGAAAATCCTAACTGATAATTCTTTTTGTTTTATATTTTTACACTTTTAAATTAAGGTATATTGACATATAACAAACTGCACATCTTTAAAATGTTTAATATGACAGAGAGCTAAGGGCTGGATGTGATTGTATGAGCCTGTGGAAGTCATTAGTTATAGTTCTACTTTTAATAAAATCTTCATAATTCTTTTACAGAGATTGAGTTACTTAGAGCTTGATCAATGATGTCAGTGCCACTAGGATTCATAATTAAAATCAACCTGCTGTAGCTAGCAATATTCAAGTTTTTGTGGAAGACAGGTTTCCAATGAAATTGCTCTAGCAAAGGTACTTTTCTTTAACACACATTATAAGTCTTGAGTTTAGAGTTCTTGCAGCATTAAAAAAGATACTTCAATATTATAGAAAGTCGCTCTTTGCCTGTTCACAAGTAAAATTTAGATTGAAACATAATTCTGTGATGACAAGATATGGAATGAGTGTAGAGATATGTTACAGTAACAGGGATGTAAATTTTATATTCATTAGCTTCTGTGTCAATTAACAAGAAGTAATGGTTAACTTGGAGCTTGTCTTGTCAAAGCACCGGAGTCAACAGATGGCCTCTCTTTCCTTTATTAACTACTTATTAAGACTGATAGTCTATAAATTTAGGTCTACTTTTCTGCCAGGTAGAATTACACAATACGGGGCTTATAAATTTCTGATTTGACTCAATTGAACATTCAACAATTTTCTTATTGAATGGGTAAACACACACACAATTTTATACTCACAAGGTGCCTTAGCATAATAACCAGTTGAATCATGCTCTTATTTCTGTCTCCCTTTGCAGATATCCCTTCTCTGAAACCCACATTCACTCACACACTCCAAGACAAGGGTAGTGTCTTTTAACACAGTCTCAGCCTGATATTCTTCCCTAGCTTGGGACCAGGCTAATTAAGATCATAGTCAGAAAAGCTTTCCCGGAACATCAAAGTCTAGGGTGGTTTTGCAACTGACCCAACATAGATGCTTCCCTAACTGGCCTCCCTCTGTTCAGTCTTGTTTTTCTCCAAACTTGTTTCCACAGTGTCTCAAGAACACAAATAGGGTCAAGCACTATCCTGCTTAATGACACCCCCATCATTTATTTTATTTTATTTTTTAATATATTTTTATTGATTTCAGAGAGGAAGGGAGAGAGAGAGAAAGAAACATCGATGATGAGAGAGAATCATTGATCGGCTGCCTCCTGCATGCCCCATACTGGGGACCGAGCCCACAACTAGGGCATGTGCCCTGACCTGAAATTGAACCGTGGCCTCCTGGTTCATAAGTGGACGCTCAACCACTGAGCTACTCTGGCTGGGCACCCTCATCATTTTTAAATCAATCCCAAGCTTCCCCGAGTTTTAAATATCCTAGGTGTCAGATGGAGTTCCCACTTCTTGGAATCCAGAGGCCTGTTCCTCCCACCAGCTGCCCCCCTCTGCTCGCTGCCCTGTGAAGAGTCTCATGCCCTCTCCAAGGTCCCTGCAGGCTCCAGAATACCTCTCACTCCTAAATCTGCTCTCCACTCACTTTTCACTCCACCTATGGATCCTAACAGGTAATTCTGTCTGTTCATCTCTGTCCTGATGTCACAACAGATATGGAACTTACTTTGATTTCTACAAATGAAAAACAAAACACTAAAATGGTATGTCTTTTTTCTTTGTGGAAAGATGATACTGAATATTTGGGGGTATAAAGGGCATCTTCAACACAGCTGAATAAACAAAATCTATCTCCTCAGAAGTTCTTTGCCTGCCTCCGCCCCCCCCCTTCATATTTCTATCCCTGCTCTTTTTTTTTGTTCCTGCTCCTTCTCATTTTTTTCCCTTGTGTCCTTAAACCATAAAATCCTGTTTCTTTTCAAAGTGGAGCAGCTAGCTTTCTGTTTTCTTGATTTCACTGCTTGCTATCAGCTTTCCTAAACAAAGCTTGTTTCCCTCCTAATAGGGATTCTTGGGCCAAGTACTAATGAAATATAGATTATTTGCCAGTCTAAAAATTCTTTCTTTCTTTCTATCAACAATGTTCTCTTTCTAAACTTCACATCTTTGTTTCTGCCAAAGTTAACAGGATTCCTGGAATGGCCCAGGGTGCTCTCAGGTACAGAATTTTGAAAATGTTGCTACCTCTCCTTGGAATCCCCTTCAGTTATGAGTCTTCTCTGTTCATCTGGATAATTCCTCTTCATCTTTCAGGTCTCGTCTAGAATATAACTCCCTGGTAAAGTTCTGTGGTTCTAGAGCAGCCACTTAGAGCACGTTCAACTATATAATAATCCCGGTCACTCAGATGGAATACTCTGACCACTTTTCTCTCCCTTGAAGACAGCAAGGTTTATATATCTAATCCTCATCTCCTAAGACAAAGTTCGTACATAAGAGTATTTCAAGAAATAGTAAAATTCATAAATGCATGAAGGAAGAAAGAGACGGAAATTCTGAGTTGTGCTAAATTGTGCTAAAACTATAAAACCCTTTCTAATTCACTGCCAATGTCTTTGATCAAAGGAGACCTGTCTCTTTGTATAATCTTCTCAGCCTTTTACTGCATTTAGAGTTTCTAGAACATTTCAAATGCAGGGTGTGAGACATAATCAATTATGATTTTAGTTTCCACACTTATGTAATTCCTCTTAAGCAAAGTATTTTGGTTCAAATAAAGCTGCTGGAAAGACAGTTCTAAGCCGACAATTCATCTTTCAATGCAGCATACTCAGAGCCAATTTAATTCACATCTTCTTTTACTGTATCCAAATTTGACATGTTAGAAGTAGTGCAATTTTCTGTTCAGCAAAGTTTGAGTGTTTGTCAAAACAGATAGATTATTCACATTGCCACTCAGAGTAAATAAAATAATTTAGCAAATTGAATTGTGCTGTCTTTCTCAGTAGGGATAAATGGTCTGCTATTTGCTGTAATTCTTCACTTTACTTGGCCTTTCTTAATGTTGTTTACTTCAGCTGCTTCTTTGTTTTCTTATGCAGTATCACATTTTGAATTTAGTTCAGTTCTCTTTTAAGCACAATACTTTTTGAGCTGAAAAAAAACAAACAAAAACAACCCAATAATAATGCATCTTGACAGCAGAAGATTACTGCTTTTATTTAACTATGCTTAACTTAGAAAAATGACATTTGGTGAAAATATTACATGACACATATTAGATAAAAAACAAATGACATTATTGAACACATACAGGTTATGCAGGTTGGTGACACCATTTAGTCATCCAAATATGGCTTTGATAGTGTCAACATTCCATATTTTTACATTATTAACTCCATTATTCACCTTTCTGTCCAACATCCTAGAAATTGACTCAGTCATGCAGTTTTTACTCTCTGAAAGTTATTTTTGGATAGATATTATTTTATAACAAGCAATGTTTAAAAGCACATGTTTTCATAGCCTAAAGGTAGACAGTACAAAATAACAAACATAAACATTGTCCTGGATTTAAGCTACTCAGCAAAAAGCAAAAATGTTGTCATTAGCCAACATTTTTCCAATTTTCATACTATGAACAGATTAATTGAGTACTATTTAGTCTATAATTTGGAAGAAAAAGTTGCTAATAATTTGTATAGGCATAAACTTACTTAAAATGCCAACATATATGAATATATTGCTTGATTTTCCCTATCATCTTTTTTTAAATAGTTTAATCTGTAACCTCAAAAAAATCTTGCTATAAGTCTACTTTTGAAACAAAGGAAGAATAGGTGCATGTTTAAGAAACTTTGATAATAAAGTAAGATAAATTTTGTATTAGAAGCTAAACAACTTTGGGGAAATCCATAAGCAATAGACTTACCAGTGGTAGCAATAGTCAGTTGGTAGATCATTCAGGGGCCAGGTTGGGAGGAGATGAAACACACACATTCGGTAATTTAATAAAGGGCAGAGAGAAACCATAAGGAATAGTACAGTCTCTCAAACCAGGGCAATTGGACAATCTGAAACCTGAAGAAATGGAGGAGGAGGAGCTGCTGGAGCCTGGCAGGTGTTGGGGGTAGGGGATATGTAGAGGGTCAAGAGATTAACTGTGACCTTTGGTCAAGGAGTGAACCCAATTGCAACCAGGCCTCAGGGAAGACGTTTAAACATCCCATCTTTCTCTCCTCCTCCCTCTCAACTCAGGCCAGGGCACCCCAGGGGCTGAACCCAATTGGAAGCCAGTGATTTGAGAGCCTTTGACACTCTGGTTTACTTCCCAAGACTGAGAGCAGGTGTGTGGAAGGATACAGGGAGGGACAGACCGAGATGCACCACCCAGTAAACAAGAGAAACCATGGAGGATGTGCTTAAGGAGCAAATGGAAAAAAAAAATGTTTACTTACAACAACTTTCATTGTGCTTATTATTAAATCAACTCCCAGCTTGTTTTGAATATAAAAATGTAAAATATTATTTTCACTAAATATCCTATATAATAAAAGGCTAATATGCAAATCGACCGAACAGCAGAATAACCAGTCGCTATAACAAGCACTGACTACCAGGGGCAGACGCTCTGGTCCGCTCAGCCAGAAGCCAGGCTCACGGCTGGAGAGCACAGTGGTGGTGGCAGGAGCTTCTCCTGCCTCTGCAGCAGCACTAAGGACCCCTCAGGGGATGTCTGACTGCCAGCTTAGGCCCACACAGGACCCCTCGGGGGATGTCCAACTGCCAGCTTAGTCCCGTGTGGGCCTAAGCTGGCAGTCGGACATCCCCCTGAGGGGTTCCACACTGCGAGAGGGCACAGGCCGGGCTGAGGGATGAATGTCATGCAAATTATATATATATAATTTGCTTTATTGCTCAGAGATTCACCATGTGCAAACACATACCTCTGATAAGAAATTTGCTGAGGGCTCTATCTATGGGTGGTTATTTGGGGTCTGTGAGACTGTGATATAATGTGACAGAAAGATTGATTCTTATCATTTTAGACATACAGAAGGCACTCCTACTTGCATTTTATTTGGGGTGGCATATTAGTGGGAATCCTATATAATAAAAGGCTAATATGAAAATCAACCAAACAGCAGAATGACCAGTCACTATGACGCACACTGACCACCAGGTGTCAGACACTCAACACAGGAGCTGCCCCCTGGTGGTCAGTGCACTCCCATAGGGAAAGCGCCCTCAGCCAGAAGCTGGCCTCACGACTGGCAAGTGCAGCAACAGTGGTGGGAGCCTCTCCCGCCTCCACTGCAGGCGGGCGGTAAGGAGCAAGGGGTCCCCAACTGTAAGAGCCCCAGACTGCGAGAGGGCACAGGTAGGGCTGAGGGACCACCCTCCAGTGCACGAATGTCGTGCACCGGGCCTCTAGTGTAAGTATAATGCTGATGACGGATTCTCCCTCTATGGCTGACAGAATCATAATTGTTCGTACCAGTGTTCCACATTTAAGGTATTTTCTCTTTCTCAGTATCTGAAACAATTATTTTAATGATGAACTTTAGAAAGACAACATATAACAGAACAACAGAATGCATACTTTAAAATGGATCACACATCCTGACTTAAACAGTATTATTTAAGCACAAAGATATAAGTAACCAATTGCAAATAATCCATAGACGTATTTGCAGTGTGGACCTGATGTTTATGACCAGCCTCACTTAGCTAAGGGTTCAGTGAAATCTTAGGTGGGTGTGACTTTGATGAGAATTTAAGTATATATTCAGCCCTCTTTTAGACATAAGTTCTGAGATAAATACATATGTGTGCCTGCCTTCAACTTTGGACATGGAAGACTATAGGAAAATGAGAAAATGTTCCATAAAACTCCCTTCTCCTAGGAAAAGGAAGCAAAAAATGCTTTATAGTTCTACCTGACTAAGTTGTGTTTTACATTCTATAGCTCTGTTTTTTGTAAAAGCATAAGTAACTTTTTCATTGGACCCCCACCAAAAAAAAAAAAACACCCAAAAAACAAGGAAAAAGAAATTGCTCTCTGTGGTTTAAATTTTAGGATCTACTCCTTTGTGTTTTAGGTAAATGTGAACTAAACATAGTGAGAACATACAGGTGCTTTTTCCTCATTCACAGTTTTAGTCTCCATTTATAGCACCAATTTTTAATACCCAAACATCTATGTCCTCCATAATATTCACAGTGTAATCCTTTCATCCTCAAGTCATTACATGGCATTAGGGTTATTACCATTCTAAATAGCTGTGAACATTTCTCAAGAGTCCACACATCCCATTTGTGTCAGTAGCTGCTCAGAAAGCATGACAAAAGAAAGGGATGCTAGTGAGACAGCAAGGCTGGGAGATGGACAAGAAGGAAGTCACTATTGATCTTAGATATCCCTGATTAAGTACGGCTAGCACACCCGGGAGCCAGCAGGGCCCTCGGAACATTGGTTGAAAATTGCATTTCTGAGGCAGCAAGTAGCAGATGATTAGACATCACCTTTTTTCTTGAGTCTCCAAAATGGGGTGGCAAAACCAAAAAAACAAACAAACAAAACATCATAAGCCAGGAATATATGTAACTAACTTCTTCCAGGTTGCAAAAATCATTATTAATCATTCCTAAAGCTAGCCAATTTATCACCACTCTGTTGATTTGCATGTGACCCAAACTTCTTTTCATTGAAGATCAAACTATTCCCTCAGCAAATAGTATGGAAGCTGATTGGGTCTCCAGCAGGCCATCTCCTACCCAGGTATCTAATATCCATCAGCGCTTGGCCTATGGTAAAGCAGCCAGCTCTAAGTAAGAGATTAATTTTTAAAGTGTCATGCTTTAACTTCAAAATGCATTGCATTTTGCCCTCTAATCTGGTATTTTAAATCTAAAAATAGTGTTTTAAATTTCTGGTACTTCAGTCAAATTGACTCTCTGGGAGATACTTATTCTGTGACTTTAACTGGGTGAAGTTACAAAAGACACAAAGCCCATATGAGGAGCATGGGGTATTGGAAAGTGTATGGACTCTGGAACAAGACAGGCTGTCCAACTAATTTAAATGAGTGAAGCTTTCTGCTCTTCTGTTTCTTCACTCTAATAATAGTGTCATAACTTGGCGACCCTAGGAAGCAGGCCCTGAGCGCTGCTTAGCGTGCAGAATATTCATTGTGGAATGCTCCTGGGATCAGCACCCATGGAAGGCGGGGAGGGGAGTCAGTGGGCAGAGGAAGATATTGAGCAGTGATGCAGTCTCAGTGGAAACTTCTATCCATGGGAGAACGGAAGCCAGAATGCCTGTCCCAAGGTGGGGCATAATGGAAAGCTAATGTGCTATTGGACATGCATGACCCTGGGAAAGGCATGGTCATGTGACCTGCAAACAGCACTCTTAGAAGCTGGAGAAGATGTCCTGTATTGAAGGGACATCTGTCTGGGCAGTACATCCTAATTCATAGCTTTTTTAATGAAAGTTTTACCAAGCAAGTACTCAAAAAATTATTGGTTTTCTTCTTATTTTACCTAAAGTACTTCTGACTTTAGGTACAATGACACTGAAAGTAAGTTACTTTTATTTACTTTTCTTACATATTCTTTCTTATTTTTCTTTCTGTTCATTTTCTTCTTTTCAGAGCATAACACAAGTAATTGAAGCAAGTATTGAGTTTGCTATAGGCTGAATTGTGCCCCCTTCAAAATTCGTATGTTGAAGGATAGTCACTCAGAATGAAACTGTATTCGGAGATAATATCTTTAAAGAGATGATTAAGTTAAAATGAAGCCGTTAAGGTGGGTTGTAATCCAATTCAATTGGTGTCCTTATAAGAAAAGAATATTTGGACACACAAACAGACACCATGGTGGGGCTCGCACATAGGAAAGACTATATGAGGTGGCCATTTGCAAGCCTGGGAGAGAGGCCTCAGAAGAAAGGAGCCTTTAGAGTTGTGGTAAAATAAATTCCTGACGTTTGAGCCACCCAGTCTGTGGTATGTCATTATGGCAGCCCTACCAAACTAGCAGAGTTTATACCAACTCATGACTCAGTTTTCCATTCCCTAATTATTGCTCCTGAGAAAACCCATAAGTAAACGCAAACCTTGGGATCATATGGGACACTATTTGAAGCTCAATCGGAAACAACTGCAAATTCAAGTCCCCAAATACATAGTTAGAGTTAGAGTACAGGGATTCTATTAGTTTTCTATAGTTACTGTAACAAATTACCACAAACTTCATTTCACTTACAGTAGTTCATGTTATTTTAATGGCTTATTATATCACAGTTCCGGAGGTCAGAAGTCCAAAATGAGTTTCACAGCGTTAATATTAATGTGTTGGCAGGGCCATGTTCCTCTCTGGAGGCTCCAGGAGAGAATGCTTTGTTTTGTTTTTGTCGTTTTCATCTTACGGCCACCCACACTCTTTGATGCATGGCCCCCTTTCCTCTTCCGAATCAGCAAGGGCGTCACGCCTTTCTCATGCTGCATCACTGACACCAACCCTCCTGCCTCCCTGTTTGTTTCATTCATGACCCCAAGGAATGCATTGGACCCACCAAAATAATCCAGGGTAATCGTCCCATCGAGATTCTTACTGTAACCACATGTGCAGTCCCTTTTCCATGTAGGTAACATGTGCACAGGTCCTGGGAATTGGGGCTTGCACATCTTTAGGAGGCCAATATTCCACCGGCCACAGGGACATAAAACAATTATGAGAGAACACAGGAGAAGTAGTTCACCTCTGTATGAATAAAGGGTTCAGAATTTGAGCTTTTAGGATGAGTAATTCCCAGGATAAATAAAACTGAGAACAGACTCTATAGCATGAGAAAGCACATTTGTGTTGGGAGAAATACAAGAATATATGGTTTTTCATTCAAAGCAAGATATGAATGCAATAAGATAAAGTTAGATGGGAGAATCAGATGCAAAATGGGGCATCTGAACTGTGTTTTAAGACAGTAAGACTATTTAAACAATTTACATGAGATTATAGGAAGTAGGGATGAACAGAAATTGAAAGGAAGTAGAATTCAGATGGCAGAAATAGCACCAGCAGCATCATGGAGAAGATGTCACTGAGTATATTCATTTTGATTCCATCCTAGGGAATGCAAAGACTATATTGGACATATGGTCATCAAAAGTTTCTGCTAGATTCAAAGTTGAGGCTTCATGGATAGAAGGATTTTAGAAAGACAATTTTTTCATTAAACATGATTTCTAAACATGCTCATCTTAAAATCCAACGTTTTCCATTACTATAGAAAAAATTTCCTAATTACTAAGTTTTCCACTACTTTTTTTCCCCCATTATCATGTCAATAATCTAACCATAATTATCCTTTATCAAGTTCTTAGGTGCCAACACAGTAGTAAATGCTGAGTTAGGAATTGTTTTACCCACTGAACAAGGAACAGAGGCTCCAACAAATTAAAATATTACTTTAAATTACACCAAGGCAGATCTAAGACATTTCTCTGAAAACAACTTTCTTATAAGTTTCAAGAAGCTAAAATAGTTTGCCAATTTATAAAAGTGCACAATCAAAAGAAACCTGTTTTTTCCCCCTAAAGATATGCCATATTCAAATTTTAAATACAGAAAACAAGACAAAAAGAAAATGGAGGAGAGGGAAGAGAAAGAATCCCATTAGAAAGGCTTGAAGAATCAACTGTTTTAATCTGAGAGATACCACCTTCAGGCCTCTGTGATGGGCAGCTCCTCTAGTGGACCAATGAGCAGTCAGGGACCAAAATTCTGAGAGGACTCTCTGAGGTCGTTCTGCATTTGAAAACTAATTATAAGAGTTGATCCTTCACCACATTCACCCTGATCTTTATTGTTGAAACATTTCACCAACAGGGCAGGACAGAATAAGGGGACATTGACCTGTTGTAATCATGAGCTCAGTAAGTAGGACTGAGCAAAGGCTGGAATGCAGAGGGCAGTTTTGAGGAGGGGCTGGAGGTTCACAGGGAGCAGGCTCAGGAAGCAGGTCTGGGCATAGCACAAACATACCTGGGGTTGAATAACATCAACAGTATGAAGGTAGGGGAGGTCTTGTTGCAGGAAGAATAGAGTTACAAACAAATGGAGAAGGTTCTCAAAGAGAAGGGACAGTGACCATTAAAGACATTTTGTGACGTTGATAGTGTGACCTGAACCAATCCTTCCCTTGAGGTTATCAGGACTCAGAGGTCTGACTGAACTACAAAATACAGTATATCTTGTTGGGCCCTCCAGCATTGGTGCTGAACTTGATGTGTTGGCTTGGATTGAAAGACGACCCACTAATATGTCTCAAATAATATGTCTCAGAACTTCATCCCTCTAAAGCAGTGATGGTGATCCTTTTGAGCTCAGCGTGTCAGCATTTTGAAAAACCCTAACTTAACTCTGATGCCATGTCACATATAGAAATTTTTTGATATTTGCAACCATAGTAAAACAAAGATTTATATTTTTTATATTTATTTTATATATTTAAATGCCACTTAACAAATAAAAATCAACCAAAAAAATGAGTTCGCGTGTCACCTCTGACACGCATGTCATAGGTTCGCCATCACTGCTCTAAAGTTTTAATCACTCTAGGCTCCCAAGATGTTCTCTCAGGGCGAAGTGGAAGAGAGGAGAGGAACTGTCTGGGACATTCTGATTAGGACTCATCGTTACCAATTGGATAGTTTCCTCTCCATTCAGTACACTGTAACTTTCAGCTCACAGAACCACTGACAACCTAATCCATATTTACTGAACCAGTAAACATGGAACAACAGTCAAATCACATTTCGGTTGGGTAATGTTTGAAAAGAAGAATGCATTGTTGTGTCTGTGTACATTGCTGCTGCCATTGCTCTTTATAAGAATTATCCTTTGCTAATTCTCCCAAAAGATTTCTAGCTTCCTCCTGTGGTTGTTTATTCTTCAGGCAAGTCATTAGGTGGGGAACAGAAGGTCAGAAAACAAAGCACTTTGTACCATAGGCCATTAAACAGTTGTAAATAAAATAAAAACATGGGGATTTGTTGGGACCTTAGGGTAAGGCAAGCATCCAGAAACATTTCCGAGGCTCAGAAAATTTAAGACATTATTTTAAATTACATAGTTAGTGTCAGTGCGAGGGCTGTGCTCTAAAAACAACGGTCTCCAGGTATCTGCAGAGTGTATTTTAAACCTGTGATAAAATAACTTTGTTTCGGAAAAGATAACAATTTAAAGTTAGTTTTCGATAAGAAAAATCACATAAATATGCATAATTAAATTTAAATTTTCTTTTAGGATTCTGATAACATTTTTTGATTTTGCAGTGTATCGAGGTGATAATCCCCAATTGGATTTGTCATTTTCCTACAAAACTGCAAGCATGAGGGCCAATAGAAAACTCTGCACCAAAAACTGATGACTAATTTACTGCTTGCTGAAATATATGCTACAGCTCAGTGGTTCTATTACATAAAGGTCTATAAATATGGGGATTCATTAGTTAAATTAGGCAGAAGAGCAAATATTGCATGATTCCACTTACCTGAGGTATCTAAAATAGCCAAACTCATACAAAGGAAGTGGTAGTCAATTCATGGAAAGGAAATGCAGACTAAGGGGAGGGAGAGGTGGAGAGCTGCTGTTCAGTGGGTATAATGTTTTAATTACACAGGATGAATAACTTCTAGAGGCCTGCTCTACAGTGTCGTGCCTACAGTTAACAGTACTGTATTATGCACTTAAAATTTGTGAAAAGTGTAAATCTCGTGTTACGTATTCTTGCCACATTAATTGCATGTCTTTGCTTTAGGGTCCAAAGATCCTCATTAAAATAACTTATTCTGTATAAGAATATCCGTCATAGCCTATGAAGTCACTTTAACAACTGCAGTGATCTAGCATCAGTACATACCATTTTGCATTATCTTTCCTCTTTGAACCATTCCACATCTTGATTGAAGAGAATATGCCTTTGACCACCAGAGAGCAGCAATGATATGCTTTATAAGAGTAAGTCCAGGGAACTTGACCATCTTTGCTAAAATGTCCACTTTGTGAGATCTACACTGACTCTGTTCTGGGTGATCCCAGTCTTTAACTGGCTCATTGTTAAAAGATCCCTGAGTTTTCCTGGAAATCAACACATGAGGCTGTTGCTGCTGGCCTGGGCATCTTCCCATCCTTTATCCTACTGGTGCCATGGGTAGTGTTGGACCCAGCTGGCAGCTTTGTCTCTTGGTGCTGCCAGCAGGGGCCAGTTGTCTGGGTCAAGAAGTACCACTGCATCATGGTGGTTTCTGCCATCATTGCCCACTGTGTTCAAGGACATAGGTTATGGTGCTTCATGGAGCTTGCATGACATTGTATGTTGACCCACAATGTGGCCTTCTTGTGGAAAGGGCTATTAAAATGGACCTTTTAGGATGGTGGAAGGGATAACATTGATAGAGAAGTAGACAGGGGACATAAGTTTGGAGGATAGTATTTTTAGAAAACAGGAATAGAAGAGATAGATCAGGAACCTAGGGGGAAAAAAAAGAAAGAACCTGTAAGGGGAAGCCAAAGAAGAGAGAATTTCAAAAGTAAGATGTCCAATTTTTAAATCACCTTGGTGACGGTGAAAATGAACTTGGGAAAGTTATTGACGTTGGAAATAGATGGTTTGGGGGGACCTCAGAACAATTTTGGTCTCATTTTGAGAACTCCGGTGAGATGACATGGGGTTGGAGGGAAGTGGGTAAGAAAGAAGTATACAGAAGAGAGTGGGTGTCAAATCACCTTGGGTAAAAGGAAAGACAGTTTTTGCTCCAATTCAGGATGGAATAAGAAAGGTATGAATAATGACACAGAGACTTTGCAGTAGAACAGAAATTAATGACCCCAATCCGCTCCATAAAGCAGAAGGCCTTGACTTTCTGGTGTATGTGTGTTTGTTATTCACAGGGTTCGTGGCTTGAGAGCAGAAATAGAAAATGAAACACAACTTAATGGAAAGAATGCTCTAAAGTTCCATGATCTTAGCTGAGATCATATAACATGCTATGTGTTGTATGTGGTAGAAACAGAAGAAATTGTAGTAATATTACTTAATTGTCTAAGACTGCCAGTATTCAGGAGATAATGACTCATAATAATTACTGAGTGGCATTGATTAAAATGGTGGAAGATGAAGGAGACTGATGAACCCAAGGAAAGGATGGTTGGTTGCATTGTCTGACCTTGGAATCTGGGCAAAACAGAAGACAAAAAAAAAGTGGCAGGGAACGATGAACTGGGGACTAGGAATTTGAGAAAGTGGGAGTTGCATAGGACTCCATAGGAATACAGGATGCAGAGAACTGGAGATGTCCTCCTCATTTTCCAGTTGCTTCCCCAGTCGGCCTTGATTCTTTTTAGCTGCTGGCACATGGACGATAATCAATCCATATTTGCTAAATAAATTAGTAATAACTATTAAACCCAGGCTACTTTAAAAATAAAGTATTAAAGTTGGATATGCCAGGAAATAAGCACCTTTTGTTATAAATAGGAAAAACCTAGAGACATTTAAAATAGAAATATCTTAACTACACTTTCCTCTGCCCCACTCCCAGCCATCACCACAGAGAATTCGTAGGATCATGTGATAATCACCAGTGAGGCAATTAGTGAATTCCCTTCCCTAGGAAAGGATTTCTGACATTTTGCAAAAACTCATAACCATTTTCCAAATCAGAAAATCAACAGTATTCAACTACCATCCAATCCAGGGACTCCATCTGAGCAGCCAGATCTGGAAGGCAGATTCTATCAAATGTTAACTAAGTTTAGATTGAAGTTATGTTAGATAAAGTGTAGTTATATTGTTTACAAAAACACCAAAGTACTTTTTAACATTTTTATTGAACCTCCAGGGGCCCAGTGCATGAATTCGTGCACCTTAAAAGGAACTGTGGGCTGCGAGGCTGCGGCGGGCACAATGGCAGGTCTCGGCCCATCCTCTGTGTCCCCACCTGGCCCCTCCCATCAAGGCCCACAGTCCCCTGTCTGCCGGCAGTGCCCCTCCTGCTGCCACTGCTCCCATGCGCTGATGGCACCAGCCCCGTTCGCACCCATTGACAGCACAGAGCGATTGGGGCCAGCACCAGCAGCGGGTACAAGCGGGGCTGATGCAGTCAGTGGGTGGGAGCAGCAACAGCTGCCCCAATTGCCCCTCAGGAGCAGGGGGAGGTGCAGCACAATGGCAGGTCTCGGCCCATCCTCTGTGTCCCCACCTGGCCCCTCCCATCGAGGCCCACAGTCCCCTGTCTGCGGCAGTGCCCCTCCTGCTGCCACTGCTCCCATGCACTGATGGCACCAGCCCCGTTCGCACCCATTGATGGCAAAAAGCGATTGGGGCCAGCACCAGCAGCGGGTACAAGCGGGGCTGATGCATCAGCAGGTGGGAGCAGCAGCAGCTGCCCCAGTCGCCCCTCAGGAGCAGGGGGATGTGGAGAAGCCCTGAGAGGCGATCAGGGCCAGCACCTGCCACTCACTCCTACTGATGGCACTGAGCAATTGGGGCTGGCACCAGGCGTTGGCAGCATGTCCAAGTGGCAGCTTCGGTGCCCACAGCAGGTGCAAGTGGGGCCAGCGCCAGCAGCAGCTGCGAGCACCAGGCAGGACCACAGCACACAGGAGCAAAGAATTTTCAGTAACCACCAGAGGCTTGCCCCAATGACAGCGACCGGCGCCCCATCTCGGTCTGGCACCCCTGCTCACCTGCTCCCATCCTGCCGTGGCCGACGCCCACCATGTTCCGCATGCGCCCCCTGCTGGTCAGCATACATCGTAGCGACCGGTTGTTTGGTTGTTCAGTTGTTCCGCCATTCAGTCTATTTGCATATTTGCCTTTTATTATGTAGGATAATGTGCATACAGGAAAGTACACGTATCTTAAGTTTACATTATGATGAGTTTTTACAAATTGGACACACTTATATAACCATTGCCCAGATCAAATACATAACCAGCATCCAGAAATCACCCTCATATTCCCTTCCAATCTCAAGGTCCTCCCTCTGTGATTTCTTATTTGGTTTCAGTTCTCTGTGTAAATGTATGACATAGAGTATGTACTCTTTTGTTGTTAGCTTCATTTGCTCAAAAAAATCTTTACCACTATTACCCACACTGTTGCATGTGTTTATAGGATTTGTGTTGTCGTGTGATATCTCATGTATGACAAAGCCATAATTTTACTATTG
>NW_005371541.1:932799-946620 GCF_000412655.1 Myotis brandtii
CATACCTTTTAGTGAACATGCATGTGCATTTATGTTGGATATGTAAATAAGGGGCAATTACTGGGTCATAACATATGCTTATGTTCAGTTTTCTATATTATAGTATTTCAAAGCTACTTACAGCAGGATATACAAGGTGGAACAAAAGGAGGTTTACAGTCGTTTGTATAGAAAATGAAACAATAAATAATACAAGAATTGTGTTGTCGTGTGATATCTCATGTATGACAAAGCCATAATTTTACTATTGGTTAGCATTTTGTTCTTGTTTTTTTCTGATTTGTCACTATTGAAAACTATGCTGCTATGAACAACCTACCACATACCTTTTAGTGAACATGCATGTGCATTTATGTTGGATATGTAAATAAGGGGCAATTACTGGGTCATAACATATGCATATGTTCAGCTTTCTATATTATAGTACTTCAAAGCTACTTACAGCAAGACATACAAGGTGGGACAAAAGGAGGTTTACAGTTGTTTGTATAGAAAATGAAACAATAAATAATACAAGAATAAACCTTGTACTTAGCATACTCACAACTGTAAACCAACTTTTCCCCAGCTCTATAAACTGCAAATATGTAAATCGCAGAACCAGGGCAAGTAGCCAGAGCTGTTAACCCCATTCTGATAATCCTGCTATCACCCACTCATTCATTTTTAATATATTTTTACGAAGCTCTTACATAAACAGTGCTAGGAATTGTGGATATAAATAATGAAATGCTTCTACCTCATGTCTCCACTTTCAAAGACTTTACAGTAGGGTGGGATTTACTGAGGACTAGGATGGACCACACAGTAAATTGTTAATACAAGGAGGAGGACCAGCATTGCCCAATGGAATAGCTTCTTTGAACTGGTGCTTCTGATTGCATTTTGGAGAATGGCTAGGAACTGCACTCAGGCTAAAGGAAAAGAGAGAAATTTTAGCTTGTGTAGCAGTTCAGAGGCACAAAAACTGAATGCAGTGATTCTGAAACCCAGCTACTATTAGAATCATCTAGAACATTTTAGAAATATGATACCTGATATCTACCTCAGAACGATTAATTATGACCAATTAATGCATGTAAGGCCTGGGTATCTGTAATTGTTACAGTCTTCCCAGATGATTCTAAAGAAAGGTCCTGGTTGAGAATCACTGGTTTAGTAGATTTAAAAACTCCCAATGGTTCAATATGGTTTATGCATAGGATAGGAGGGAGGGAAGGGTAATTTTTTAAAAATGCTGGAATGGAAGGTTAACAGTCAGACCATCCAGGGCTTCCACCTTGGTCAAAGGGTTTTGCCAGAAAAAGAAAAAAAAAATCAGGCCCTGGTCAGGTAGCAAAGCATCGTCCTAATTCAGCAAGATTGTGGGTTCAATTCCTGATCAGAGCACAACAAAAATCAAGTGCAACAATAACTCAATTTCTCTATCTCTCTCTTTATCCCCCTTTTTTTTCTCTCTATAATTCTATGTAATAAAAGGGTAATATGCAAATCAACCATACAGTGGAATGACCAGTCACTATGATGCACACTGACCACCAGGGGGCAGATGCTCAATGCAGGGGGAGCGCTGCTCAGCCTAAGCCGGCAGGCGGACATCCCCCAAGGGCTCCCAGACTGCGAAAGGGCACAGGCTGGGCTGAGGGGAACCCCCTATCCCCCCACTGCACAAATGTCATACACTGGGCCTCTAGTGAATGAATGAATGAATGAATGATCATCAAATTAAAAATCACATTGGAACTTTTTATAATATAGTGAACACATTATTAAGAGTAAGTAGGGAGTGGTGTTTAAGATGTCTCCCAGGCAGGGATGTATAGAACATCCTTTACATTCACACTGGTTTAATTAGCATTTCTGCTTCAATGCCTGCTATATTATCTCGCAGTTTTTGACACATTTGTCCCAAGAACATCAACTCATACCAAACAAAACATTTTAAATAACAAGCTTAGAAAATCTGTTTCTAAATAGTTTACATTCATCATGACCCCAGTTTGTGTCTATCTATACTGTGAAGAAAAAAACAAAACAAAACAACAAAAACTCCCCAAAGTTGAGAACTTCTGTAAATTCACTACTATTCCCAAGGTCAACAAAAGCCAGTTAGTTCACCACTTTGGAGGTGGGGATTTTGGATGCTAGCAGCTGCTGGGTGAGCAAGGGAAGCCCGAGTGAAAATAGATGTCTATACCTGAATTATACCCCTGGAGGAAAAGCAGTAGAGTGTAGAGAAAAATAGTGGATTCTGTGGTCAAAGACCTGCATTCCTGTTTCCTGAAATCCCAGTTTTATCCATGCCCAGTGGGGTGATCCTGGAGACAGTCATTTGACCCTTCTGAACCAAAGTCGTCTCATCTGTAAAATGGCAGGGGAACAAATGTTTTATTGAGTGTAAATTCTACCCCAGGCCTCACACAGGTGCTTTTAACAAGTACAACCTCATTTAATCCCCCCATGACTGAATTGCTATGAAATGATTAGCATTAATAACCCCATTTTCATATCAGGGAAAGGAAGTTTAGAACAGAGGGGACCAACACCAAACCTGATCTTTTATTGATAACACAGCATTCACTCCTTAACAAAAAACATATCAACAGATAGCATTTTCTCTGTTTCTGGGGTGGCAGTAAGATACATGAAAAAGAGACATAATCATAGTGCATCTTACTGATCCTAATATAAGCAAACAAGAGGCCTATACTGGTTGGAGCATGTTGCAAATGAGAATTTTGTAATTATGTGAGAATGCAAGTAATCATGCCTTCTGTTGCAACACAAAGTATTTGTTGAGCACCTACTCTATGTCAGGTCCTTTCCAAGCACTGTGTATGTGAAGAGGTTGGCAAGTAAAGCAGGCAAATCTTCACACTCACTAGTCTCTTATGGAGGCAAAAGATTTCAGGGAGTAGTTCCCTCACCCTCCTGTGTGGCTTGGAAGGGAGAGAATAAAAGCTGCTACAACTGATCTTTTATGTGGAGTGGAATGTGTTTATTTAAATAAACTATTAGCAGAAATATAACCTCCATCTCATGTTTTGAAGTGTCACCTACTTTAGAAGCAAACACTCCTTTGATTTTTGCTTTGACAAAATTTTTTAATGAGGGGGAAATTATCTTGAAAGCCGTGGGTTTCTGTTCTCTTCATCCCATGAGAGTGTCTGTGAGCATGAGCTATTTCCCTGATGATGTTCCCCCTTTATCCCTGTGAAAGCTTGTTTGTGGCCTCCTGTGTTTTTGTGTTCTAGCTTCTCCCTGACACTCTTTTTAATACCAATGACTGAGCAAGACAATATGATTTATTTGAATTCCCTAGCTTATTAAATCAAGCACTTTGAGGTCAGTGTTAAACAGAAACAGACCAGGAATTCTTTTAATAAATGTTAGGCAAGGCTGATATGATGGGAGCCAGAGGGACAGAGACTTCTGTCTTAGGACATCTTCAGTATATACTCTTATAAATATAGATTGAGGCAGATAATGAAGTTGTTGGCCCTGAAGCTTGGATTGATTTTTATTTACTTTTGTAAACTTTTGATTGTGCAGGACAATATGTTTAACAATAGCGACTGATCAAGGAGAGGCTACAAACTTGGAGAGGAGAATTATAGCATCCAAATGGGAATAAAGCAAAAGGGGAATGCCACTGATTTAGTCATTCAGGAGTGTGATTTGTGCCCTGGCCAGTGTTGCTCAGTTGGGTGAGCATCTTCCCATGCACCCACCAAGAAGTCACAGGTTCCATTTTGGGTCAGGACACATGTCCAGGTTGTGGGTTCTATCCCCAGCAGGAGGCATGAAGGAGGCAACTGATTGATGTCTTTCCTTCTCCCTTCCTCTCTCTAAAAAATCTATAAAAACATATCTATTTAAAAAAAGAAGTGTGATTTGTGAGCCAAGATCCCTCTACATTGACAAGTAGATGCTGACAAGATCCCTCAGGATTTCTGTTTACTTATTTTGTTTATTCAATAAACATCTGTTGAGCAGCTACTATGTCCTGGGTGATATTCTAGTTTGAGGATGCTGCATTGAACAGGAAAAGCAAAGTCATGCCACCATGATGGTTTTATTCTATGGGGCATCTGGTGGGGTGGAGAAGGTTTGTGGGGGATGAGGGAGGGTGGATGGGGGTCAGATAGAATGACAGTGTAGAGATAAACAAGTACAAATTAATGAATAAGATAGTGTTAGATAGGAAGAAATGCTATGAAAAAAGTAGTCATGAGTGACATGGTCAAATATGACTCTGTATTTTTTTTAAATATATTTTATTGATTTTTTACAGAGAGGAAGGGAGAGAGATAGAGAGTTAGAAACATCGATGAGAGAGAAACATCGATCAGCTGCCTCCTGCACATCTCCTACTGGGGATGTGCCCGCAACCCAGGTACATGCCCTTGACCAGAATCAAACCCGGGACCCTTGAGTCCGCAGGCCGACACTCTATCCACTGAGCCAAACCAGTTTCGGCTGACTCTGTCTTTATGTTGGGGTTTGATGCAAAAGCAGACCTTGAGACAGGGAATTGGAGGCAAGTGATTTATTTGAGAGTTGACCTCAATGAGTATGGTGAGAGAGTAGGGAAGTGAGATGGTAAAATGAGGAAAGCCAGCTGAGACTAAGGAACACCCTCTGTCTGGCAGTGGGATGCTGAGAACCGTTGTCCTGTATGGGGACTATCAGTTGGGTACTGAGGACAGGCTGGGGAGGAGGCTGGCATTTGTAGATATCAGGTGGAGGGAAGACCTCTTGGAGAAGATTCTCTTGACTTGAGACCTGCATGATGAGGAAGGCTTGGGCTTGTGAAGATCCAAATGTGGAATATTTTAGGTAGAAAGAGTAGCAGATGCAAAGGTCTGGAGGTGAAAACAAGCTTGGCCTGTTATAGGAACAGACAGACTAATGCTGGGCCTGATCATGGAGTGCCTCCCTGAGGCATCTTAGGGGGAAGACATGGACATTTCAGGGAAACATATATGAGAAGGCTCAGCTACCAGGAGAGGGTAGACTCAGAATTCCCTTGACTTATGGAAATGAACAAAGACTGTTCAATGAGAACACATAAAGGATATTTATTCAGAGTTTGCTGTATCAAGAGTCAACATCACTTGTGTTTGGCAGACACTCAAAAGCAGACAGGGGAGTAGGAAAGCTTTATGGTGACAAAAAAGGAAGGCTTCAGGTGTGCTCTGGTTGATAGTTGTTGGCCCGGGAAGCTGGGGTTGGGGCACCTTCTGTGATTGGTTTGGGAAGCATATTGAGCTTTCCCTGGTTGGTTCTGAGTTGGATGTGGGGACAAAGGTTAGGAAAGCTGGCAATCATTCTTCAAGTCCTGCCTGTTCTAATTTGATTGCTGCAGAGTTTGTGGATTGGCTGTTTGAACTGGTTAGTAAGGTGTTTGTGTGTCAGAGTTTTATTGTTACATGTGTTTTGGCCACAGTATTTATATAGTGTCTCTCAGCTCTATGAGGAACAGGTAACGCTAGTTGAATAAGGCAGTGGTTCTCAAAGTTTGGCATGACCAGATTGAGCAATACACATTGATAGACACACACACAAACACATTGCAAATTGGTGCTTGATTAGCATTTATAGTCTTGTCTAGGTTCTTTTATCTATGTCTTTGGGTTGACTGTGACTAATAGGAAAGGTCTGGTTTTAGAGTAGAAGATAAAGCTCCCAGGCCTACTCTGTGTGTTAAGCACCTAAAGCACTGTGACAGCAACAACACATTAAGGATAATAGGGTGAGGGAATTGGGGAACATAAAACAAAGAAATGGACCAAGGAGCCCATCTGGGCAGCTTAAGTCAGTTTGATGCACTCTGTGGCTTCCCCAATGTAGTCTCTATTATCATGAAGAAGTGAGTTAGCCTGAGTTGGGCATTTTCAGAATTCTGTTGCTGCCTCTCTCTGGGAAATTGCATTAACTCTTTGGCAAGTGGTCTGGTCAGGGTAAATCAATTTTCACAAAATTGTTTTCATTATTTTCTCTGAGTGGCCAATTAAAGATTATTGTTAGTTTTATTTAAATAAAAATGTCAGTACTTCCCATCTGATGTGCCTCAGTGATTGAGCATTGACCTATAAACCAGGAGGTCCTGGTTCAATTTCCAGTCAGGGCACATGCCTGGGTTGTGAGCTTGGTCCCCAGTAGAGGGCATGCAGGAGGCAGCTGATCAGTGTTTCTCATTGATGTTTCGATCTCTCTATTCCTCTCCTTCCTCTTTTTCTAAAAATCAATAAAAACATATTTTTAAATGTCAGTACCTATTTATTTTAAAAAAATAGAAAATGAAAAGATAATGCATTACTGCATTAAATTGTCCATTAACTCATTTGTTACCTAATCATCAATAACTTAGTCTATAGAGCAATGGTTATTACACTTGGCTGCATATTAGAATCCCCGTGCCCCAACTGCACCTCAGAGTAATAAATCAAAAGTATTTGGGGAGGGACCCGTTCCATTGAAAACTCTTGAGGTTGAGTCCAATGTCCAGCCAAAGTTCAAGGTTGCTGATCTAGACTTAGGCCTCATGGCTCAAATCCCAACTCTGCTTATTAACTGAGCAAGTTACTTAACCTCTCTGACCCTCATTTTCCTCATCTGTAAAATGATGATGGGAATTGCCTCTACCTCAAAGGACTTTAGGGAGGATTCAGGGAGATGATATATAAAAATGCTGGTAGAGTTCCTGACACATAGTAAGTTATATATTGACTTTATTTTATTCAATTGTAATATTATAATTCCCTATAAAAATAAAGAAATAATAAAATATAAGGAGATATTTAACTAATTTTAATACTGGAAAGAATTACATTTTATGCAGATATGCAAATAAAATGATGGTGCTATGAGAAAAAAAAGAAAATGATTTATGGAAGGCATCTCTGAAGTAGGAACAATTTAGTTGGTTCTCAAGTATTTTCTTTTATTAATTTTATCTAGGAAGAATAAAATTTATTTATTAGTAACTTAGCTAAAAATCTTAAATAAACCGAAAGAACTGCTCAGTTTGTTTTGTTTATTAATACATTTTTTTTATTTTTTTATTCTTGGTAGGGTGGGCATGAATGAGGCAGATGAGGAGGATAGATTTAAACATGGGGGGTCATAGCAGACTTTGGCAAAATCTCAGAGGAGAAAATAAAAGTTGGTTAAGTCCATAAATACCTATCTTCCTAGGTAAATAGGGTAAAAGAGATATCGGATAGGCCAAAGGTTACCATGTCTGGTTCCTTTTCTAAGGGATTTTGCCATAGTCCCTGCTAAGGGAGTTGTAATTGTCATTGTCAGTAGCATTTTCTGCACAGGTAGTTTGATTATATTCATATATCTTCATGTTCAGATATCTGTTTGACCAGGACAGGGCATGTTATCTGTGGCAGCCAATCTACCTCTAGAAAATAGTCTGCCAAGTGTGCAACCCATCAAGAATAACTTCAGTTAGAACCAACCACATGTCTGTCTTGGGAATGGCAAACTGAAGGTAGGAGGAAGTAAGAACATGTAGCAAAAATGGAAAGATGAATGGAGGGAGCATGAAGCTGCAGAAGATAAGTGAAAGCAAAGGCCATAGCATAGAGGAAACATATCCAGAGTAAAGTTCGATGTTGTTAGTTATTAGAGGCAGAAGCTGTAGAACAAGAGACAGGACATAACAATCATCATAAGGATGTAAAGTCAATGATTTCTACTTGCCAAAGAAGAGGTGAAACATCCTGATGCCTGAAGCTACCCTTTTCAATACAGAACGAGGTCCTGAGCTCTGCAAAGTCTTGAGCTGTTCCATTGCCACCTGAAGTCTGACTGCCTGAGACTGGCTGGCTTATTTCCATGCTTCCTCAAGAGTTGTTTCTCCTCCTGATGTGACAGGAGACAACAGGAATGGGTCTCTACTCCTTTGATGATTAAAATGAATGAATGCATGAATGAACCTAAGAAAACTAGAACAAAAAAAATCTTTGCCAAATGGAATCTTAGAAGTTTCATGAATTCTAAGGGAGTGAGTGCATGCTTGTAATCTATGGTCTAACCAAGGTTTGTGCGACATGAAGTTTAAACAGTTTGGAGGGGCCCCTTTAAGAAAAGGAATTTAACCCAGCCGGTGTGGTTCAGTGGTTGAGCTTTGGCCCATGAACCAGGAGGTCATGATTCAATTCCTGGTCAGGGCACAATCCCCAGCTGGGGGCATGCAGGAAACAGCCAATCGATGTTTCACTTTATTCTTCACCCTTCCGCTCTCTAAAATCAATAAAAATATATTTACAAAAAGAAAAGGAATTAAACAATCTTATTTGTTATATATAAATATATAAAATTAGCTGGGGCTGAGTAAACAGGGAACCCTAAAATTTCAGCTTCACTAGCCTCATGATGAATCTAGTATGAAATGGAGAGGAAAAGAATGAAAAGAAAAGGTGAAGTATTTCCAAGCATCATATTTTTCAGTTTGCCTAGGCCTGACCCTGGCAGAAACTGGAAATTCTTGTTATTTATTGACAGTCATACTAAATGACAATTTGACTTTAGCAATTGGATGGGTCCTTCTTCAAAGACTTTTGGTCACATGTGTGTCCTTAAAAGTTTATTTCTGTTAGTGTTATTATTGGACATTGAGCATTTGTTTATCTTGATGTGGCTCTAATACATCTTATTTCATCCCAATGATATATAATATTGATTGTAAAATAGTTCTGTTCACTCACTAGAAAATGTTTACTAAGGTTTGCTTTTATTTTTGGTACCCACTTATTTCCAATGGCTGAAAATTCAATTTATTATTATTGCCCCATCTTTCAGTATAGTGCTGAAATAATTTGGATTCAATTTTTTTTGGTCTTTACTTATTTTAGTTTTATATTTAAATTCCTACCAAAGCTGAATTGTCAAACATTTTAATGTGTTGAAAAAAATATCTGTTTAATCCATCCTGCTATTTTGAAGTCACTAAAACCAATATAAAATGTCTAGAAAATTCATGTGGTAATATTTTACTATGCTTAGAATTTGTTCTCATTTATTCACTTAAAAATAAGAATTTATTAAGAGTATTTTATGAACTCAATATTCTGCTTTGAGGTAAAAAGAGAAGTTATTAATCCATAGTCCCTGATTGCAATGAATATGGGATTATCCTATCTAATAAAAGACAAAAAGGGTAATTGACCATACCTCTGCTACGCTTCCCATTGGCTAATCAGTGAGATATGCACATTAACTGCCAACCAAGATGGCAGCCGGCAGCCATGCAGCTGAAGCGAACATGAGGCTTGGTTGCTCCAGTGATGGAGGAAGCCAAGGTTCCCTGCCTGCCACAGCCCAGCTGTGAGCTGCACTCTAAGAAACAATGTTGCAATTATAGAAGCTAAACAAATCCCAGATCCCTACTTTCAGCCAGCCGTGGCCTCAGAGCTGGGAGCGCCAGTGAAGACAACAGAGTTTCAATTATAGAAGCTAAACAAATCCCAGATCCCTACTTTCAGCCAGCCGTGGCCTCAGAGCTGGGAGCGCCAGTGAAGACAACAGAGTTTCAATTATAGAAGGTAAATAAATCCCAAATTAAAAAGAAAAAAAGGAAAGGCTGGTAGCTTCAGTCGCAGGCCAGCCTAAAAACAGCCCTCAGCCCCTCACCCAGACTGATCATGCACCCCAGTGGGGACCCCCACCCTGAAGGGGGTTTGACCAGCTGCAAACAGCCATCAGCCCCTCACCCAGGCTGGCCAGGCACCCAAGTGGGACCCTCACCCTGATCCGGGACACCCTTTAGGGCAAACCAGCTGGCCCCCACCCGTGCACCAGGCCTCTATCCTATATAGTAAAAGGGTAATATGCAAACTGACCCTAGCAGCAGAAAGACTGGGAATGACTGGTCACTATGACATACACTGACCACTAGGGGGCAGACGCTCAATGCAGGAGCTGCCCTCTGGTGGTCAGTGCACTCCCACATGGGGAAGCTCTGCTCAGCCACAAGCAAGGCTGATGGATCCAGTACAGCGGTGGTGGTGGGAGCCTCTCCTGCCTCCTCAGCAGTGCTAAGGATGTCCAACTGCAGCTTAGGTCTGCTCCCCGTTGGCAAGTAGACATCCCCCGAGGGCTGCCAGGCTGCCAGAGGGATGTCTGATTGCCAGCTTAGGCCCAATCCCCCGGGGAGCGGACCTAAGCCAGCAGGTGGTCATCCCCCGAGGGGTCCCAGACTGCGAGAGGGCACAGGCCGTGCTAAGGGACACATCCCACCCCCCCCCCCCCCCCCCCCCCCCAGTGCACAAATTTTTGTGCACCAGGCCTCTAGTTTTAAATAAAATATAAATATAGCTACATGAAACCAGCTAGTATTACCTATAGAGGCTAAGGTGTGGATGCTAACTCTGATTGCAGCTGTATGAAGTTGTGTATGGTTAGAGATATGACCTGGATGTTAATGTGAGAATAGAGTAACATTGGGATCCTGGGAAGGAGAGACAGGAATGCAGTTGAGAAGAGCATTGTTGGGAAAACCATGTGAAGAAAAGCGACAGAATCCTGCTGAGCCATGGCAGGGGCTTTCAGGCAAATGGCCTGGTAGTGGGGGGTACCTGTGTGGTGAAAATAAACAGTTAAAGTAACAAGAAGCAGCCAGATTGCTGTAAATCTTAAGATTTTTTGCTACCCTGAAATAAGACATGAAGTCATTGAGAATTCTTGAGTGAAGGAATTATTGTTCTATGAAGGATTTAATAGCTCTGTATTTACAGGCAAAGCAATTTGTGTTTGATTAATATCTCTGCAACTTACCAGTTGTGTAACTTTGGATAAGTTCCTTAAACTTCCTAAATCTGACTTCCATCATCTGTAAATAAATGGTGGTATTAATGTTTTCTTGTTTCATTGTAATATTATGAATTTTTAATAAAGTAATGAATAGTAAATATTTAGTATTGGCATCGAGGGACATAGTAAACACTCAATGTATAATAACTTTTGTCATGATTTCCAAAGTCATAGTCCAATGTGGTTAGTATTTCAATGTTGATCATTACCCAAGTGGGAAAATAGTGGAATTTTTTGTTTTTAAAATATATTGAGTTTAAGACAAAATGAAAATAGTAAATAAATAAATAAGCATGTAATAAAATATTACCAATAAAAGCAATATGTGTATTTTTGGGTCACATAATTCTATCTAAGTCCATGGATAAGACAGAGTAGTTTGTGATACTCTAGATTTGGGTGCATTGTGTATACACATTAAGGGGAAATTAATTTAAACAATTAGCAGATTAATTTTTGTCTCAATTTTCACTTTTGGTTGCAACTGAGAAAACACTGATGAGTTGTGATTGTTTAAAATGAGCCACTTGGATAATTGCATTCACTCGGGGGTTAGTAGAATCCATGTGGGGAGAGGCCACGGAGGAGGCTCTGCTTTGGATATGAGCACTTCTGTCCAAATACTTTATTATCTCCTGAAGCTGTGGAGTTATGGAAAGGGCTCTGATAAGATTGACTCAAGGATAGGAAACCAGCTACAGATGGGCCTGGACTTTATCACTTTCTCTAGATTTTCCATTTGCAGCCTGATCCTTGTGACCAACTGAAAGAAAAGAGGGGAAAAAATCTCAATTCCAGATTTAGATAAAAAAAAATACTAAGTTTGATTATTTGGTGGAGAAAGAGACTAGTTATGACATATGAAAGTCAAGTCGAATGCCCCCTATTTCTTGGTATAGTTCAGACGCTGAATTTGTTTTGGTTCCTTCTTTGCTTAAAAAAAAAAAATCAGCCACTAAATCTTGTGACCTATTCAAATATTGGTCATTGGTGAAAATCCTCATCTCTTATACATGTTTGAATTCAATCCAGAATAGTTGCATATTGGAGCCGTGTAACTGTTTTCACTGCTTGAACATAATATGGCAAACAATCTCTCCCCCAGCAGTGGAGCAATTTGTAATGTTAGAATCCCTTAGCCTAGGTTAGGTCCGAGAGGGGCTAACTGAAGTGTTTCTTCCACACTCACCCACAGGGTACATCTTTCCTTTTCCCCACATATAGATACATTCTGTCCTTTATATTTCATTCATTCTTCAAAAGCAAAAGAGAAAAGTCAAAGCATAATGAGAGGAGGGGAGTCATTTTGTCAATTGATGCACACAAGGAAAGACCCTTGCTGTTTGCCCCACTGAATTACAGACCTATGTCTGTGTGAAATCCAACTTGATGAAATTTTCTGAAAGAACCGGTGTCTTTGGGAGTTCTACCTAGAACTATATTGTGCCACCTGCAAAGTTTCTCATTTTTCTCCTTCTGTTTGCAGCTTCTCTGTAAGTATCAGATATTTCCCTGGAATTTGAACTCCATGGGATAGAAATTGTCAAACATGTCAAAATTCTTATTTTCATGGTTTAAGTATCGGTAGCATTTATGGAGTACCTTCAGTAGAGAAGACATTCTCCCCGAGGGTTTACAGTCTGGGAAAAATTAGAAAGCAAATGATCAGATCTCAAAAACGGTAGCAAATTGGCTAGGCGATGTGGATATCAGTGGGATGAAACTGTATGTTCTCTATGGATGTTAGAGGAAAAGGAAAGACATTGGTAGCAATCCCCAGGGGCCAGATGAGTATAGAAACAAGCTTCCCTCTTCTGGTTTCCTAACCAATCCTGCCTGTAAGACCTTTTCAGATCTGTTTTCTGAGCCTCTCACTGCCTCTGGCCCACCACATCTGTTTTCCTTATACATTTTTTTCTTTAAAAATTTAAGTTCGTGTTTACTTTTTGTAAGAGAGTAGTTTCAAGAAGGCAAGCAGTGAGTTTCGAAAAGCAGCTAAGATCAGAAGAAGGGAAGACTAGAGGGAGGTCACAGAGAGGACTGTAGGAAAAACCCACATGTCAAGATGCTCCAAAAATTTTGGCTACATTGAAATTTTGTGGGGAATACATTTGAAAAGTGTCTCGTCTGATACAAGATCTTATTCAATGTAGAAAACAATGGTATGATTAAAAGAAATCCTCATGATTATCCTGTCCATAATCTACTAAGGATAAGTCAGCAACCAATTTACTTGGTTTTATATATATGTATTATCTCATGTAACTTTCACTAAAGACCTACTGGCGACATAAATAGATTTTAATTTTTTGAATGAAGAAACCAAATCTCAGTGACATTTTGTAATTGACCCAAGATCATAAAACTAGTCAATGAAAAAGGTGTTATTTAAATCCAAGTTCCCTTGACTCCATATCCTGGTTTTTGTCTCCTCAAATTAGGCTATCTACACTAATAAAAGAGAAACATGGTAATTAGCGTACGACCGCTACCCTTTTCATTGGCTAATCAGTGAGTATATGCAAATTAACTGTCAGCCAAGATGGCGGCCGGCAGCCAGGCACTGAAGCGAGCACGAGGCTTGCTTGCTGCAGACTCCAACGTTCCCCGCCTAACTTGCCAGCCTCTCAGTTGCAACTCTAAGCAACTATATACTATGTTGCAAATAAGAAGCTAAACAAAACCCCAGAAAAGGGCTTCCATTCAGCCGGGCTCGGACCGCAACATTGTATCTATGTTTTCAGCAGCGAGGCCTCAGAGCTAAAGCTGGCCCAGAAAAAAAAAAAAAAAAGAGAAGAAAACAAGGAGCGGTTGGAAGCTTTAGTCACTCGCCAGCCGGAAAACAGCCCTCAGCCCCTCACCCAGACTGGCCAGGCACCCCAGTGGGGACGGATCAGCAGAGCGAGGCTCCTGGCACCGGGATCAGCGTGACAGGGGGCAGCGCCCAACCCCCCTGATCGCCCTGCGGCTCTGTGTGTGATGACGGGCGGCGCC
>NW_005371541.1:947568-975335 GCF_000412655.1 Myotis brandtii
CCAATCCCCCAATCGGCCCTACCCTGAGCGTGACTGAGGGTGGCATCGCAACCTCCCGATCTGCCCTGCTCTGTGCATGACGGGGCGGCGCCCCAACTCCCCAATCGGCCCTGCTCTGAGCCTGACCAGGGGCTGCACTTAGGGATTGGGCCTGCCCTCTGCCACCCAGGAGCAGGCCTAAGCCAGCAGGTCGTTATCTCCCGAGGGGTCCCAGACTGCGAGAGGGCACAGGCCGGGCTGGGGGACCCCCATCCCCCCGCCCCCCGAGTGCACAAACTTTTGTGCACTGGGCCTCTAGTCTCTATATATAAAAGCCTAAGTGACCATTGCAACCAAACGGACAACCGAACAGCCTGCGTGGGGCAACCAGGCCAGCAGGGGGTTTAGTGAGGGTGACCAAATGACTGAGCAGCAGACTGTGTGGAGCGACCAGGCTTGTATGGGGGGCAGTTGGGGGTGACCAGGCCAGCAGAGGGTGGCAGTGAGGAGTGACCAGGCCATGGGGGGGGGAGTAAGGGGCAACCAGGCCAGCAGGGGGGCAGTTAGGGGCAACCAGGCTGGCGATTTGGGCAGTTGGGGGCAACCAGTCTGGCAGTGGGGTCAGTAAGGGGTGACCAGGCTGGTGGGGGGCGGGAGGCAGTTAGGGCAACCAGGCCAGCTGGGCTGGACAGTTGGGGGAGACCAGGCTGGCAAGGAGGAGCAGTAGGGGGTGACCAGGCCAGCAGGGGAGGCAGTTAGGAGCGATAAGGCAGGCAAGCAGGTGAGCAGTTAGGAGCCAGTGGTCTTGGATTGTGAGAGGGATGTCCCAGATTGGAGAGGGTGCAGACTGGGCTGAGCCCCCCTCCCCTGCACAAATTTTGTGCACCGGGCCTCTAGTCTATTCATAATATTTTAATAGTCCTATCAATAAAATGAATATAGTGGTCCCCCTCATCCATGGAACATACAATCCAAGACCCTTTGTGAATGCCTGAAACCAAAGATAGTACTGAATCCTATCCTTTTTTATATATACATACTTATGATAAAGGTAATTTATAAGTTAGGCACAGTAAGAAATTAACAATAAAAACTAGTTATCAAATAGCACAATTATAATGAACACTGTAACAAAAGTTACGTGACTACACTCAGCCAGTGCTGCTCAGTGGTTGAACATTGACCTATGAACCAGGAGGTCATGGTTCGATTCCTGGTCAGAGTACATGCCTGGGTTGCAGGCTAATCCCCTTACAGTAGGCAGCTGATCAATGATTCTCTCTCATCATTGATGTTTCTATCTCTCCCTTCCTCTCCCTTCCTCTCTGAAATCAATAAAAATATATTTTTTAAAAGTTATGTGACTTTGTACATAGGTTTCAGGGGTCAGGGGACTCTTGCTGAAGTCTTCTTATACATTCAATGCTACCTGGCTCAACATGTCATCAATCTGAACACGTTTTCTGTTCATTTCTTTATTTTTTTATTAAATGTATTGGGGTGACATTGGTTATTATGATCAGCCTTTTCCATCTTAACTAAGGGCTTATCATGCACTGAGGCTGTCACTTTTGCAGTTTGAGGTACCACAGCAAAACTAGCATGAATTGCTTTTTCCTTCTTCACCATTTCATGGATAGGTTTGTCCTCACTGTAAACCTTACTAGTAGTAACCTCAGCATAAAATCCTTTTTCCTTACTGAGTGAATAACTTTCACTTTTTCACTCAGAGGAAGCATTTTATGTTTTCTTTTGCCATGTCCAAATTGCTGACCTCACTACTCTTGAGTTTTGGGTCCATTAGTCAGTAAAATAAGTGTTATTTGAACACAAGTATTGTGACCCCTGGACACTTGATCTGATAACCAAATCAGCTACTAGAGACTAATGGGTGGGGAGCTTCTGCTTCGAGGGGAAAGCTGGGCAAAGGAATGATTCACGAGTTAGGGAGGATGGAGCAGAATGCGTGAGATTTCATCACACTACTCAAATGGCTCACAACTTAAATCTTATGACTTGTTCATTGAATTGTTTTTTTCTGGAATTTTCCATTTAATATTTTTAGACTGTGGTGACTGAAACTGTGGAAGGCAAAATTGCAGATAATTGTAGTATTCAAATACTACATGGCAAGAATGAGAGTAATATTAAATAAGAATAAACATTTAATAAGGAAAAATAGTTATACTATTTTTTCCCTACTATCTAATCTGTGGATTTACTCACATCTTTTGGACTGTGGATGACTCAAAATGAGTATATTGTAGAAAGGTAACAAAATGAGACTAGGAAGAGAAATCCATAACTACAGGGCTAGTCCCTGTCTCAGTTGGAAGATTGTGTGGTTGAAGGTAATTGGAGAGAACAGCAATGTTCTCTGAGCCAACAAAGGCAGCGTTGCTTACAGCCACTATTGCTCCCAAAGAAAGAGCATTCTGTCTGAAGACTTGAATAGCCTTTTGTTCAGATTTAAAATCAGGGCCAAAAGTAGAACTGATTAGTTGAGAAAATTTGTGTATCACTTAAAAGAAATTGATTTGTTATCAATTTGTAGGTCACAGATATCCATGAGTTAAACTACATTAAACTTTCACATTTATACCCTCAGTCCAGAACCATATATTGAGATGCATGCTAGACACCTGAGTCAATGGGGTGAGGTCCTCTTAAATTCAGTATGTTCAAGACTGATCTCATTATCTCCCACCTATACCCAATACTGCTTTTCCTCCAAATTTTCTCTCATAGCCCATGCTCCATTGTCCTTGAATGACAATATATTGTCGATGTTAAAGATTGCAATTTATAATTAGTACAATAGTTCTTTTATTCCTATTGAACATCTGTATGTCAGTCAGCAGTGCTGATAGAAATTTCTAACTCAACAAGTGCAACATATAAAGTAATGATATATAGGTAGAAATTTCTAATATTTTACAAATGCTAGACATTAATTTTAAAAAAGCAAACATCAAACAACCTACATTATATTACATTGTCATTTGTCAACATCCCTCCTGAAGAAGTTGTTCTAATTCCTATACACAAGGTTATACAAAGACAATCACTAGGCTCACTCTTGTGATTTTAGTACATTTGGGACTCCGGATCTTGGCCTCTTCTTTCTTGGCCCTATCTTTCTACCTACCTTAGTTTTTTGTATACTTTCTTTTATCAAATGTTTTTAAATGAACTAACTTCAGACTTAAATATCAGAATAAAATTGTCATAGTTCTATGTTGAAGAACACCTCTCTGATCTGAGCCATATATAGATTGTAGGTTTTCAATAACCATAGTAATGTTAGTTTCATAGCTATTTATAGTATTTGTTTTAATAGTTTTATTGACATATAACATAAAGCATAAAATTAGCATGTTTAAGTGTTTGTTCAATGGATTTTATCTTTACCTAGTTACCTACTATAAACTAATAATAGAAAAATTATCACCTTCAAAGGAAATCTCATGTGCAATTAGTTGCTACCTGTTTCTGCACCTTCCCAGCTCAAAGCAACCACTAATCTATGTTCTGTATTTATATATTAGCTCTTATTTTGGACATTTCATAATGAATGGAATCTTGTATATTTGGCTTCTTTCACTGATTGTAATTTTTTTTAGGTTTCCGTGTTGTAGCATGTATCAAAATTCAGTTATTTTTTTTTTTTTATTGTTGAATAGTGTTTCCTCATATGGATACACCACATTTTGTTTATTCACCTTCTAGGCATTTGAGTTGTTGCCATTTTGGGAACTATTATGAATAAAGTTGCTATGAAGATTTATATACGAGTCTTGGTGTGGATATGTATTTTCATATCTTTTGGGAAGATGCATAGGAGTGGAATTGTTAGGTCATAAATGTTAAGTCTGCATTTATTAAAAAATTAAAATTTTAAAGACATGCTATTTTTTGGGGGGGGTTGGTAAAAATTGCTTGTTTTGTTTTCATTTTGAGGCATTTGGAGTTTCATGGCTGCATGGAAATTGTCAAAAGCTTTTTGGAACAGGAGTCACTTAGTCCCATTGTTATTCAGCTCTGAATTGGCCATATATTTTCAAGACTGAAAGGATCTGCAGGAAAAACATCCTTTCAGGACTTGCATTCATTCCTGCTCATGAGATTTCTTTATCAAGTTCTGTAGCTATTTGTTTCACTGCACAAACTGAACATACTAAGAGGTTTATTACATAATTAGAAATGGTACCTTCTTTTTAAGTTAAAATTATTTTAAGTGAGACAAGTGTATATCAAGAAAGAACCAAATAGGTATTTACAAATGTATGTATTGAATACCTAAAATATAGAATATAAGGCAATCAACATTCAAAAGAACTGTTTTCAAATTAATTCTCAAAGAACCAGCTTTAGCTTATTTGATCATTATACTTATTGGTGTCTATAATTTAATTATATTTGGTGTCCAAATGAGGAGATACATGACAAAGACAACACATAGTGTCAAAGAGTATAAAAGCTGAAAGAGCCTACAATGAGTATAGCCTTAACTAGCCTGTGACCTGCATAGTGAATATTAGGGTCCTTTCAAAAATAGAAAAGGTAAACAAGATAAATTCAGGATTCGGAAACATATTGATTTTTAGAATCTTATTTTTTTGTGTGTGTGAGATAAAAAAGAAAGAGAAAAAAAAGCCATGGCACTAAGGAATGGGAGGAACTCATGAGATGGGCCGTGAACAAGTGGGGGTAGATGAACAAGAGTATCCACTCATTACCAACCGTTTGGTAATTGCATTGTCCTGGTCATTGTTTAGTATATTTTGCCCCTTTGTCATAGAAGCAATGTAGCCTTCCTTTGAGCATTTTTGTGTATGGTAAAGTTAAATCTCTCCAGAGAGTCCGTGGGGTGTTAATTTTATGTTAGTAAAACACAAAGATAAGCCAAGTGGCATGCTCAGATTTGTAAACACAATAGATAGGAAATTGTCATGTATACATTATGTATTAGGAGCTGGCTTCTTGGGATTTTTTGTTTTAGCATCTGCGTTAAATTTCCTTGGCCACGGCGTGTAACAGGGCATTACAACCAAGCAGCTGTGTGTGCGCACAGAACACCTCACAACACCTGCGGCATCTGCCTCTCCATAGCTCCCCGGAGGCAGCATTTATTTATCAAAGTGACAGATTAAAATGAAATAAAGTCACATACACTTGTGAGGGAATAAACAAAAGATACAAAACAAACATTTATCTCAATGGTTGTTAGACTTGGGGGGAAAATGAAAAAAACAAACTAGAATATCTTTCTTACACACTAACAAAGGATAGGGTATATATTTAAAGTAGTAGTTTGTATTCCAGTTATTGCAAAGCAACACAATTATATTTTTCCTTAATTGATATTTGTTTTTAAAGAATCAGATTTTTCTCTAATCTTAGATTATGCCCACACCTAACCTGACTGCTAAAGATAAGATGTGGTCAAAAAGAGGTTAAGTGAAGTGAAGGACTTTTTAGTCTTTTATTAATCTCCATAAAGAGGATAGCAATAGCTCTCCCCTCCCCCACCCCGAGAGAAACCATTTTTTAACAATAAGTTACTTCAGTGAAACCTCTGTGTTTCTCCTTGAATGGGAAAACTCAAATCAAGGGTTTTCCAAACTAGCCTATCCCTCACGTTCCCTGTGTGTGTATTTACTGTCTAGACATCAGTGAGTGATCACACATGTACCAATTCACACACACACACATAAACACACACACACACACACACACACACACACACACACACTTTTCCTAAACTGCTTGTGTCTAATCCCCAGGATGGTAAACTTACTATCCTCCCTATTATATATATTTGAAAAATTAGAACTATTTTTAAAATATATTTTTATTGATTTCAGAGAAGAAGGGAGAGGGACAAGAGAGAGAAACATCAATGGTGAGGGAGAATCATTGATCGGCTGCTTCCTGCACACCCCCCACTGGGAATCGAGCCTGCAACCCAGGCATGTGTCCTGACTGGGAATGGAACTGTGACCTCCTGGTTCATAGGTCAACGCTCAACCACTGATCCACACTGGCTGGGCAGAGCTATTTTTAATCTTCCCCTTGCCTTCCCTCATGCCCTACCTCTAATTAACTTGTGAATTTTAGCATTTTTGTTGTTCTGTTCCACACAGTTGCCAGTACTTTTCCATCCTATTTGTTCCATCAAGAAGAACATGCCCACGTAGCAGTTAAGGACACAGACTCTGGCTTCCTAATCCTGGACCTGGCACTTCCTTGTGGTGTAGGCTTGGGCAAGTGTGCCATCTTCTGTGCCTTAGTTTCTGCATCTGTACACTGAGTGATGCTGGCTGTTGGCAGGAAGTTTCAGCTCTTCTCCACATGAACCTCCTGTAGGACTGCTTGAGTTTTCTCCCAGAATGGCAGCTGGCTTCCCCCAGAGCAAGTGACCCAAGAAAGTACAAGGCAGGAGCCGCAAGGGCTTTTTCAACCGTCTCCGAGGTCAGACAACTTCCTTTCTGGAATAACCAATTGGTAACACAGGATAGTGTGGGACCTCTCCCACAGGGTGTGAGGACCGGGAGGCAAGACTCCCTGAGGCCTTCCTGGAGGCAAGCGACAATTCTTATTCACAGAGCTTCCACTTATATTATGCTCTCCATTGAGTTTTCCCTTGCATCTCTCACATCTCCACCAATCTGCCAGCCATTCCAGATTATCTCCTTATCGATTTATAATGTTCCTCTTATACAATTCAGATATTACCTTTTTGTCATATTAGATGCCCCTATCTTCTCTGATCATGCAGTTTTGCTTTAGAGACGAATTTTCATTGTATGAGTAAGTTTTAATCTTCTGTAGTCAAATCTATCAGTACTTTTGTTGTAATTTCTTCTGTCATGCAAAGCAGTACTAGTCCTCTAAAAGATCATAATACTTAGTTCTATTTTTGACTATAATATTATTTATTATTTTGAAATAATTTTGATTCGTTTGGAATTTGTTTTGGCATCTGTTCTGAAGTATAGCTCTAAATTAATTTATATGAAAAGTTTTTCTTTTAATTTTTGTGATATCTACCTTATTTTCATTTCATAAATTCCACTGGTCTCCATTTCTAATTTGTGTAAATAAAACATTATTTTTAAGTGAAATGTTACTTATCTTTTGTAAAAGTTTTGTCATTTTATGATTAGCCCATACCAATTCTGTGCCTCTCAGACATGGAAACTGTAGTTTATAAACACGCATGTGGTTGAGTTTGACAAAATAACTGAGTGTTCAGGGTTGTTTTTTTGTTTTCCCATATCTCTCTCACTGAGACCACAGATCTTGAAGTCAAAGGGGCTTGTTGGATACACTGATGTTTTAGTTGTGATGGTATTTCTGACTTGTCATCCCAGGTACAGTGTTGCCATCTGTTCAATTACTTTTCTAATTTTGAAGGGCATTTTGCATTCAGCTTACATTGCCCTTCACATCAGGTAAAAAAAAATGAGAGTCAAAGCATTTGTTATTGGAATACAAGTTAAGTCACATTCTGATTGTAATTAAGGGCTATTAGCAAGGTAACTCATTTTCTTGCAAACTTGAAGCCAGTTATGTCTGGATCTGGAGACACTGTACTATCACCCATTAATTATGTAGAGTGATCTGCACTTTTATGACGTGCCATGTACAGCACAGAATTGTGCTTTGTTTTTGTTTTTGAATAATGGTGCCTGCTTAACTTTAAAATTTTATTGGAGAAAAATCTCAAAAGAAATCTTCCTGGTGGAAAGCAAATTATTTGTGCAGTGACACACTTTTGTGAATATATACTTATAGCCTTTTGCATTATTTATCTTTACTTACAACATTGTTTCAAAACTTTTATATTAGCAAGGTGCTTGCATGTCTTTGAATGATGTATTATAACCTTTACCTTAGAGTTCTGCATAAAAAGTTATTTTCAGATTATTTCAGCTCATATGTCTGTAATATGTTATTGTCATATTACATTTAGTCACTTGTGCCATTGTTTCTAGACTAGGTTGCAAGTTGGTGCTTACTTATGAAGTTTCCAGGGACCTGGCTAATCACCCCCAGAGCCTCTTTGTTTATTTCTATCATGAAACCATATCTCCTGCCACTACATAATCCACCTGGAGTGCTGCAGGGAGGCAAAGGGAACCACAGTGCTCGCTGCTCATTGGTTCTCTCTCCTTCTACCTACAAACATTGCAAATCTCTGCATGAGGTTGAGGTTGGTTGGAAGAGGGGAGGGATCACAACAGAAATTGATAATTGACACATATGACTCTGATTCCAGATACTCAAGTTCATTCTTTAGCCATAACATACCTTTGCAAAGTAGAGGAGGTAGAAAAAGAAATACTGACTTCCTAGGTTTGGAACTTGTAATGGATTGTGTATATAACTTCAAGATGGTGTATTTTCTGGCCAGTAAATAATTAAGTGGATGACTACCCTTATTAGACTGACCCCTACTGAGGTTGCTAGAAGCATTAGTCCTTGAATTCTCCATCTAGAGGAGAGCAGATAGAGCTCATTATGCTTTAGGGATGGAAGTTCCTACCTGTGTTTTTTATGAGGATTAAACAAGTTGATTCATGAAAAATACCTTTAAAGAGTGCCTGGTATGTGACAAGTGCTTAGTAAATGGTAGTTATTTATAATTTAAATTAAAGGGTCCCATTGAGAGTACTGGAATAGACAGGAAGCTGGGAATAGTAGGTATTGTATAGTTTTCAGGACACACCCGATTCTGAATTCTGGCCCTGTTGTTTACTAACACTGTGACTTGGGAAATTACTCATACTGTGCAAGTCTCAGTTTCTTCAACCGTGTAATAGGAATAACAATCGTTCTTTTTCATGGTTATGAGGATTAAATGAGGTTTATACAAATTGTACATTCATGTGTAAAATAGAAGGCAAGGTACCTGAGAACATTCAGTAAAGGGAGTTGCTTGTTATAGGAATTGGGAGACCTGAATTCCAGCACCAGCCTTTCCATTTCACTGTGAGAGCTTCATGAAACCACTTTATTTTCTTAATCCTCAGTGTGTATTGCCCCCTTGCGAGGTGAAATGGTATTCAATATTTGTGCATATGTATACTCTATCACTTACCTTTTTCTTTATCATTAGCACTTATCTTTTAAAAAGTAATTATATTTTATATTTTACCATTGCAACAAAAAAATTAAGATACTTAGGAATAAACTTAACCAAGGAGGTAAATGATCTGTACTGAGAAAACTACAGGACATTGAAAAAAGAGATAGACGAAGATATAAACAAGTGGAAGAATATACCGAGTTCATGGATTGGTAGAATTAACATCATTAAAATGTCCATACTACCCAAAATAATCTTTAGATTCAATGCAATCCCTATTAAAATACCAACAGCATATTTCACAGACATAGAAAAAACACTCAAAAAATTTATATGGAACTAAAAAAGGCCCTGAATAGCCTCAGCAATCTTGAGAAAGAAGAACAAAGTCAGAGAGACCACGATACCACATATCAAATTATACTACGAAGCCACTGTAATTGAAACAGCCTGCTATTGGCACAAGACATATAGATCAATGGAACAGAACAGAGAACCCAGAAATCAATCCAGGTCACTATGCTCAATTAATATTTGACAAAGGAGACAAGAACATACAATGGAATCAAGACAGTCTCTTCAATAAATGGTGTTGGGAAAATTGGACAGATACATGCAAAAAAATGAAGCAACCACCAACTTACATTATACACAAGAATAAACTCAAAATTGATAAAAGAGTTAAATGTAAGTTGTGAAACCATAAAAATCCTAGAAGAAACCATAGGCAGCAAAATCTCAGATATCTCTCATAACTATCTATGTTTGCTGATACATCTCCTAGGGGCAAGGGCAACAAAGAAGAAAATTAAAAAATGGGACTACATCAAAATAAAAGGCTTCTTGCAGAGCAAAATAAACCATCAGCAAAATGAAAAGGGAGCCCACTGTATGGGAGAACATATTTGCCAATGATATCTCTAATATGGGGTTAATATAAAAAAAATGTATAAGGAACTCATACAATTTAACAAAAGGAAGACAAACAATTCAATTAAAAAATGGGCAGAGAACCTAAATAGACACTTCTCCAAAGTGGACATACAGAAGGCCAAGAGACACATGAAAAAATGCTCAATGTCACTAATTATCAGAGAGATGCAAATTAAAAAGCAATTCTATTTAAATTAGTTTTTTTCTATTTTAACTCTTAGAGTTATTCATGGTTGCACAGATAGAGCCTTGCACAATGCCTGACATACAATTTGCTCAATAAAAGGTGAGTAAGTAAAGGAATGAGTGCATGCATAGGTGGAAACATGTATTTCTGTAAGAACGATGTACGTATTCACAATATTCAAGGACAGAGAAACAGTGACTGTCCTCATTTCACATAAGCTATGTCCAGGCATTAGAAAAGTGGAAGTTGGTTGAACAAAATGTCCCCAAGGATATTAAAGATGAATAGCATTTTTCTCTACATGAAATTACTCCTAACACAATTACATGTGTCAAAATCAAATTTGCTTTTACTAGCATTGAAGCGTGAGATGTAATTGGCACTGACTCTGTTAAAATTGGTCTGTTTTTGCTCTATAATTTTCATAAATTTAGCATAGTAATATTTTCTTATTAGTCATTTATCAATTTTTTCTAAACATCATTGAGGAAAAAATGTCATTTATAATGATTTCACCTTGTAATACACACTTTATTTCAAGCCTGGTTACTTTTCAAAATGAAACACAACAAATGATACTAAGGTCTGTAAATGGAAAAATTAATTCTGAGGTTTCAGAAATAGTTTTATTGGAAAAATAAAATTATTGCTATAAAACTATCTGTGATTAAAAATAACTTGAAAATATCTGGGGGAAAAATAAAAGTTTTCTTCTGTCCGGCCAGCATGGCTCAGTGGTTGAGCATTGACCTATGAACCAAGAGGTCAATGTTCAATTCCTGGTCAGAGGCATATGCCCAGGTTGTGGGCTCGATCCCCAGTGGCAAGCATGCAGGAGGCAGTTGATAAATGATTTTGTCACATCATTGATGTTTCTACCTCTCTCTCTCTCTCCTTTCCTCTCTGAAATCAATAAAAATATTTAAAAAAAAATAAGCAAACAACTTTTCTTCTTTAAAGTGGAAGGTCCTAGATATCTGAACTAGCTGACTTCATGTGCATTGTCCTTAAACAATCCCTTTGGAAAGCATGTTGTTCTCTGTCACCTACCTAACTTTGGGGGATATATGTTGCTTTTTATCAGCATTCATATGTCTCAGACCTAGGCATCAGGTTTCCTATTGTCCCTGTTTCAACAACATGTGTAAACTTTCATTGCCCAATTCATTCAATAAATAATCATTTAACACCTCAATTTTTGTGTCACATTCTGGTAAATGTTGCCAACTGACATCATCTTTGATGGCTAAGTTCAGTGAAAGAGACAAGCCTTGCATGCATAAACACACAGTAAATACAATGAAAATTTGAGGTGAGTGCCATGAAACAAGAAGACAGGATGTGTCTTAGAACAATGGCAGGGATGAGGGGAGGGGGTTTGCTAATGATAATGGCAGGATCACTGAACATCTTTCTAAAGAAGGGAAGTTTTATACTAAACTGTATATAATGATGAGTTGGAGAAGGATTGAGGTGAGGACAGTGAGTTGTAGAATATTTCAGGTAAATAAAAGAGGTAGGCATATTTTATAAACCATGCCAATAAGATAGAAAGTTAGAAGGTATGTGTGTGTATGATGTGACACAGATTTAGCAGGGATGAGGTCATGCAGGGGTTTGGGTGATGTGATCAGGGTCACAATTTAAGTAGATCATTCTGGATACAATGTGGAGAATGAACTGGGCATTCAAGAATACAAGGGAAGATATGAATTGGGAGACTAGAGCGTCAATAACCTAAAAATCAGGCTCCACGGACCAAGGAGGGAGTGGGGAGTATGGAGAGAAGTGTGTAAATTTGACACATGTTTAGGGGGATTTTTTGCTTTGTAGCTCTCCGCATTTATTCACTTTTTAATGTCTGAAAACTGGATGTGTCTTTTAGTAAATAGCATTTTATGGTTTATTTTCATTTTCATCTTTGGTTGTACTTAAGATAATGACATGTTACAGGCAATGTCGTCTTACTTAGATTCAATGGAATATAGTAAAATGTTCTAAAATTTTATGAGAGATGATGGCCTTAATTACTTTCCTTAACATAGGTTCATTGTTTAACTGAGCTATCTGAACATACAGTAGGGTGTCACGTCATACAAATAAATAGTCTATTTTCAAATATTTATTTGTCTCATAAGTATTTATTGTATTGAGGCACTGAGGGGGGTCCCTGGAGATATGATGGTGAATATGATAATAAAATAAGAATATCTATCTCTTGGAAGATGCATTTTGGACAAATAGTAAATGCTGTTGAGTTCTGTGAAGAGTGTAGCTTGCTATAGGAGGAAAATATGTGCCAGGTCTTATCTGAGGGAAAATGAAAAATATCTCTAAGAAATGATATTAAATATGAGACCTGAAAGATGAGGATTCAATATGGAGAAGTAGGAAATAGAAGTCATTCCAGGCCTGTTTCCTGACACATTTGAGTAATAGAAAGGTCAGTAGTGCTAAAACACAGGGCAGAATTAAAGAATGGTGAAAGATGAGGCTGGGAGATAGGTAGGACCCGGTATCCCTGGGTCTAATCTTACAGACAATGGGAAGGATAGTAGAAAGTTATATAATAATCTTGTTTTTCATTAAGGTCTGTGCAGAAATCATTTGGAAGGTAGCAAACGGAGGAGGAGAATGGATGCCTCAAGCCCTATAGAGAGATGGCAGTATTAATCCTGAGAATGGAAATAATTGACAGATACAAGGGATATGTAGGCACAGAGCCCACAGGACTTTGTGCCATATATGAGGGTGACCAGCCATCCTGATTTGACCAAAATCATTCCAATTTTAGCATTGAAAATTCCAAATTCCAGGAAATTATTCAGTTCCAGGAAAATCATGATGTTTGGTCATCCTAGACAGGAAAACAAGAAATCATATAAGACTCCATTTTGTGAGTGTGTGGTATAGTAGATTATGATACACTTTCTGTATCCTTGGAGGCCAATTTTTGTGTGGCGATGTCTTATGGATTTGAGTTGCCAGTGAGACAACTAAGTGCACATTTGAATACAACTTTCTGAAACTCAGAAGCAAGATTTGTGCAGTGACAGACATTTAATACGTGTGGACTGAAGTGGCCAGGGAAGCCATCGCATTTGGAAAAATGAACTAGTAAGATTATATTAAGGACAGAAATATGAGTCCTGAGGATTTTAACTTGATATGTGACTCCCCCAGACAAGAATAGATTGGTCAGAAATGAAATGGTGAATGTGGAGAGTTCTCAGGGTACAGTGTCAATCATGCCTTCTTCATCAAAGGTGAATTCAGACATTTTTTAAAATATAAAAATAGAATTTTCAAGAAATCCTTAAAATGTGAAAGAAACCAACACAGAACTCTAAATGGCATTACACAAGACTAGGATTCCATTCTCCCATGTCAGCTGGGATGTCAGGAAAAGTCTTAGAAGACCTCAGAATACATTGGGTGGTTCTCGGTATTGGCCCTTCCCACCAGGCTGCTAATCAGCCAGAATGCTCCAGTTCTGTCATCCTCGGGCTTTTTCAGTCAATGTCCATTCTGATTAGTCAGTGCCTGGAAGGACCAGCTGTCAAATATTTGAATATCATTTCATTTCATCCATTTTTTGTAGAACATATATTCCCTTCTTTCCATTGCCAGTGTTATGGCTCCACTTTCTGCCCCTATTTGGATTCTAGTACAAAATAGCCTCTCCAGAGAACCCTCTTCCTATAGAATTGTTCCTGGCAGTTTATTCTGAACATAAACTTTCTGCAAACTCAATCCAAATATTAACTCCTCTACTAAAACACATGAGTACATAAAGAGAATAATGAGAAAAATTCATCACTGCTGGCTTTTTGTCTCCCACAGGATTAAGTATAGATTATATATAATTAAATACGTTCCAGCTATATTACATGACAGCTATATTTTATAAATAGATAATATCAACATTAAATCTATGTATTCTGTATATTAAGTTGAACCACATCTACTTCTGCAGCCTTCTCTGCCTCTCCTCGAGCACATTTTTGTTCTGGGGAGACCAGGTTAAGAGTCATCCTCTTCAGCTCTCATTGAATTAGTAGCATTAGCTTAATCCATTGCTCATCATTTGTTTATTTCTGATAATGGCCTTCTGTAACATTTTTTTTTTTTGTAAGACTTTATTTCTTCTGCCTTTTGCCCCCAACACTGAAAATTCCAGTGGTATACAGGAGAAGAGGAAGTTAGACTACTCTGTGAGGCAGATGTTTGTGCTGTTGTTATAATAAAGCAAGTTGTTGGGTTAGACCAGTGGTTGGCAAACTGCGGCTCGCCAGCCACATGAAGCTCTTTGGCCCCTTGAGTGTGGCTCTTCCACAAAATACCGACTTCTGCGCATGGGCCACGAAGTTTCAATCGCACTGTATATGTGCGCCCGCACATGGTATTTTGTGGAAAAGCCATACTCAAGGGGCCAAAGAGCCGCATGTGGCTCACGAGCCGCAGTTGGCCGACCACTGGGTTAGACTATTACAGAGGCTTGAGTCCATCAAAACTCTTGATAACCCAAATGATCTGTTAATGAGGTTGCTCTTTGAGTGATAGATCATTGTAAAATATGGGGCAAAGGGTATATCAAAGTCCTTACAGAAATTCTCCAAAGTGTTTGTAGCTCCTAGTAGCTTTCATTGCTTAAGTGCCCCTAATGACACCCTCACTGGAAATGGAAGTGTTTTTTTTTTACTAATGTTAATTCTTAGGGGAGTCTCATAGGCCTTGATGAGCTATCAACTGTTGTTTTCCTTTAAATACTTAAAAGTCAGCATGAGGAAAAACCATTACAGTTATTTCTAACACAAGGAAAAAGAAATTTTAAAAATTCACTCACACCAAAGGCTGAGCCAATCTGAGAAAGACAGTTTCTGCATTAACATATCAATTCACAACTTCTGAAGGGTAGGCTGCTTGTCCATGAAAGCATCTGCCATCTGCTTTTCAAAGGAGAATTACTTTTTCAGTGTGATTAGTGACATCAGAAGGGTAGATTTATCTCTTCATTTGACATAGTGCTTTGAAAAGTTTGCAAGCTGAAGACATGATCCTTCATTAAAATGCTATTTTCAAAGAGTCTTCAACATTTTAATGTATGAGCCATTGAGTTATTCTGTTTTACATAAAAAATTTTTGTAATTATCTTCTGAAAAGTCAGTGCATTGTTCAACAGAATCAATTGCTCTTCTCTCAGTATAGCATGACTATGGGGTCTGGAAAGACTTGTTTTTGTATCATGTAATTAAATTACAACTATTATATTGAAATTTCAAAGTAATGACAAAAAAGCAAAACAATGTGAATTAACATTCTTATTAGAGCCACTAAATAAAAATTTATACTTTTTAAAGAAGATTTAACTTTCCCTTTTATTGATAAACCAGAGTCCCAGTGCACAAATTCATGCACTAGTGGGGTCCCTCAGCCTGGCCTGCCTGTGCCCTCTCACAATCCGGGACCCCTTGGGGATGTAGTAGTGCCCGAAGAGGCAGGGGGCTGGGGCGGTGCTCCCACTCAGCCCGGCCCTACTGTGCCAGCCGCTGCTGCCGCTCAGTAGCACTGTCACGGAAGTGGGAGAGGCTCACACGGCCGTAGCTGTGCTCACCAGACGTGAGCCCAGTGTTTGGCGCCAGTTGGTCAGCTGAGCAGCGCTCCTGCTGTGGAAGCACACTGACCACTAGGGGACAGCTCCTGCGTTGAGCGTCTGCCCCCTGGTGGTCAGTGCACATCTTTGGGAACAATTTCAAAAAATACTACCAAGGTTAATGTCAGTTTACCTTAATCAGATTTCATTTCTTCTGCCATGGTAGGATATACTAACCCCACAACAATTATTAATATTTTGAGATTAACTGCAGATGTATCCAAAAAATGCACATAACCACTAATTAGGATATTATTTTTAGAACTTGAAATATTGATTCCTGGCCCTGGCCATGTAGCTCAGCTGGCTAGAGTATCATCCCAATACACCAAGGTTTCAGGTCCTATCCCCAATCAAAGCATAAACAGGAATCAACCAATGAATGCATAAGTAAGTGAAACCAAAAAGTTCTCTCTTTCCTTCTATTTCCCTTCCTCTTCTTCTCTAAAATTAATCAATAATTTTTTAAAAAATATTGATTCCTATGGTAATTACATTTGTACTTTATTTCTAAAATACTAATCAGCTGACCATTGTCATCAGAAAACACTGTGAAATCAACTTTATAGCCATCCTATATAATGAAAGCCTAATATGCTAATTGCCTGGTGACCAGTCTACTGTTCAACCAATCGAAGTGTAATATGTTGATGATATGCACTCAACCGCTTGCTATGATGTGCACTGACCACCAGGGGGCAGACACTCCAACCGGTAGTTTAGCTTGCTGCTGGGGTCCAGCCTATCAGGACTGAGCAAGATGGGCCGGACACGCCCTGGAGCCCTCCCACGGTCTCTCCCTGGTCCCGATAGTGCACTTGTGGAGTCCCTTGGCCTGGCCTGCACCCTCTCGCAATCCAGAACCCCTCGGGGAATGTCGGAGAGCCAGTTTAGTCCTGATCCTTCAGGCCACTCCCCTCAGAAGGGCACCAGACACAGGGCTCACAGCTGGCGAGCACTGCTGTGGTGGCGCAAGCCTCTCCCAATTGGGACTGATTGAGCACGAGCCAGCGGCAGTCACAGTGGGGCCAGGATGAGCGGGAGCGGCAGGTAGGAGCTGCAGGTGGCATTGGACTGTGGGTTTCAGCCTGATCCCCGCAGGCCACCCCGAAGGACCCCACCTGTGCATGAAGTTGTGCACTGGGCCTCTAGTACATTATAACCTTAATGGAGAGGTCCTATAAATTGAGACATTCAGACATGCAAACTTCAGTCAAGTGTTTGCACAGACCTAAAATTCAGTCCCCACAATGTGTCATGCTGCCTAATCAAAAAGAACCTTCAGAGTCTGTAGAAAACAGACTTTATAAACTAATAATTTTTTCAAACCATACTTGCTATGGCAGGTAATTTAAATCAGGGTTGAAAGTGAAAAATATGCCTGAACCCCACTGAACACTTGCAGAGAATATTTTCTATGAATTTAGTGACACTCTTTAGGCTTTGGTTAATATTTTCTAGGGTTGTTGTTTTGCTGAATGTGGGTGACTTTGTTTCTTAAAATTGGCATAAGTGGAAAACACCATTGGTAGCTCAAAATATATTTATTGAGCACCTATAATATACAAAACATTGACCCCAAAACTATAGGAATGATAAGATTAAAATAAATAAAATAATTAAGAGAAACAAATAGAGCACCTATTGGTAACTCTATAAGATCTTATAATTTAGAAGAGACCATTATCAACATGGATGAAAGTGATAAAATAAATATTAATGTGCTAAGTGCAATAAGAAATTGTAAAGAAAGGTCCTATGTTGATTTAGGGAATAGAAATCTTACAATCCAGAAAGGGCAGGGAGGAAGTAAGCACTTTTATGGAAGAAGTGACACTTGAACTGGTTTGGGAACTGCTACCTGCACATCATTAGAGATCTATTATTCTGCTTACCACATAGAACATGAGTTTAGATTTAGTGAGAAGAAAGACAAGTCTTTATTAAAGGAAAAGCAATCTGGCTTGGCAAAATTGAAAATAGGACAGTTCATGGATTACCAAAGAGGTGTTCAATAAATTAGTATCTCTAAATCTCTCTAAAACTATCTTTAAATGAAATACAATTATTCTCCCACCTGATTTTAAATATGTGAACATAACTAATAAGCAACAAATCTGGAGTTTCAATTTAGGACACTTCAATTATAAAACATGAATTTGGGCTTGGAGGCTTTTCTAAATATTAGAAGATAAAGGACTAAAGTAATAAAAACAAACAAACAACAAAAAAACAAAACCACTATATTTTGACCATTTTATGAACTGATAAAGAGACCCTTGTGATAGTAAGCCATCTATATATATAAAAGCCCAGCGACTGAATGGCGGAATGACCAGAACGACCAGTCAACCAGTCGCTATGATGCGCACTGACCGCTAAGGGGCAGGCTCTCAATGCAGGAGCTGCCCCCCGGTGGTCAGTGCACTCCCACAGTGGGAGCACCGCTTGGCTGACCAGGATGAGCGGCTGCTCCCGCAGTGGGAGCAGCCTCTAGTAGGCCCAGGGTGAGGCAGAGTCTCTGCACCTATCAAATACCTGAGGCAATCCAGACTCTGGCCAGACCCCACCAGCTGATGCAGGCCCTTTAAGGTGTGTTCTAGAAAGAGCGTGGGGAGCTGGCATAGGCAGATGGCAAGAGGGGATGTGACTCTGGCCCCCTGGGGAGGCTGTTCTGATGGCTGAGGATCCTGGAGCACAGCTGCCCTGAACATCCCCGATGGTGTCACTGACCTGGCATCACACATCTAGGACATTCACCGAGTGGCTTTGGGGTACAAAGCTGTTTGCCAGGTTCCTCCAGAACACAGAACATGCCTTTACCCAAGACATTACCCCGAAATATCAGCTCAGACTAATTTCCTCATTCAGCAGCTGCTCAGAGGGCAGGTCCACAGCCACTCAGCTGACCAGGATCAGTGGTGCTCCCACAGCAGGCCAATCCCTGCAGGCCACACCCCCCACCTATGCAGGAATCTGTGCACCAGGCCTCTAGTTTTTATATAACTGCCCTGTAGATGAGAAGGCTAGGCTAGATGATTCCCAAGATCCCAGTGGTAACTTCCTCAAAGATATTTACTTTTTATTAAATTGAGATAAAAGTACTTTATAGAATTTTCTAAGAATCAGAAACTTTCTAACAAAAGTCTCTTATGCTAGCCCTGCCTGTAGCCAATACATGTGTGAAGCAGAATAAAGCTTTATCACAAATTTAGGTTTCAGAGCACCTTGGTTTACTTTGAGGCAATAGGTACCAAGGGGTTGATATCAACACAAGTAAAGGGTGGAATCAAACCCAAATACTCCATAGGTAGTGATAACACTCCAAAACTCAAAACGTATGGGAGCTATTTAGAATGGACCTTTCATTCACCATTACTGTTTACCTTGTCATCAAGATATGAATGATTTCATCATTTGGGATAATTAATATAAGCATCTTTGGTCTTCTTTTTCTCTGAACTTTTTAATATTATAGAGCTAAAAGTTATAACAAGCCTAGAAAAGTCATTTAGTCAATAAATTACTGAGTATCTATCACATGCCCATATTTTTAAATGCTGAAGGAGAAACAGAAAGGCATGAGAATAGGTCCTTTGCTGAGAAGTTATAATATAGCATGGGAGAGAAGATGTTCATGACACAAATAGAAAATAATACAAGGCAATATATAATTAAGTGCCGAATTTTGTGGTATAGGCTCTTACAAGAGCAATACTATTTCAGAAAAGTTGAGAGTGGAGTGGGCTGGAATTGTCAGGGAAAATTCACGGGGGAGGTGATAATATTGGTAGGATCCTGAAAAATGGGTAGGAGGAATGAAGGGGAATGACAGGCATGGGTTATATTTAGGGGACTGGCCTGATATGAATAGATGTTTCATGTTGAAATAAAATTGACCCTATTTTCATGTTGTATCTCTAAACTACATTGAATAATAAATTTAATTTTGAAAGTTTCCAGAAAAAGAAATTGCATAACTGATTTATGTAATTACATGCAATTCTTTATTATGCCCTGTGTATGTAATAACACAGCCTTACAAATAATCATTTAAATGTATTAGATATGTTTTCATAGCCTACAACTATGATTGCTGATATTTTTCTCCTAAAAGTTGTGTGGTTTTTTTTTGTTGTTGTTGTTGTTGCTTTTCATTTTGCTGGGAAAAGAGAATACTCAGAACTATTTGAGTAATAACGGTGGTGCTGACAATAACATTTTATATTTATAAATAGCTTAATAATTTATGTGTAACTATGTGCTTCAGAAACAAAATATTAGCCAGCTACAAAGTCTGGGAAGTGATTGCCCAGGACAGAGTGGACACTTGTAAACATATGTTATGTGCCAACGTATTTAGGATTAAAATATGAGCAGTATAGTTTTTAAATAAAAGTCGCAATATTCTAATGAGTGATGCCAACTCACAGTTTCACATTAAATTACTTCTGAGGACACTGGCAATTGCTTATTTAACTCATCATTCTGGTATTTATATAGAGTTTTTTATTCTTCAAAGTACTTTCACCTATGCCACCTCCTTTTTGCTTCCCAACAGTTTGTGAAGGTCTGAGAGAGGTATGACTTCCTTATCTTTATGTCCTCACCCCAATGCCTGTCACCTGAGTAGTGCCCCACAAGTAATCATTATAACTACATCAAATAAAAGTATTGAGTACTCACTTGATGTTCCCTCCATCAAAGTATCCCATGGATTTTTTAAAAAATATATCTTATTGATTTTATTTATTTATTTATTTTTTTACAGAGAGGAAGGGGAAGGGATAGAGAGTTAGAAACATCGATGAGAGAGAAACATCAATCAGCTGCCTCCTGCACACTCCCTACTGGGTATGTGCCTGCAACCAAGGTACATGCCCTTGACCGGAATCAAACCTGGGACCCTTGAGTCCACAGGTCGACGCTCTATCCACTGAGCCAAACCGGTTAGGGCTCCCATGGATTTTATTATTCAGTTTTTCCAAACACCTTCAGAGGCAAATACTCTTAACGATCCCATTTTGTAGCTGAGACAGCTCTAGCATAAGAAGGCAAACCACTTACCTAATCCACAGAACTAGTTAACAGAAGAGCTAAGGCATACACCAATGTACCAATACATACTGCTGTTAATCATTAGAACCTACTATTGTAGCATTTTCGGGGTGAGGGTGGGACATAAAAATGCCAAAGCACTATTTTATTGATCAGTAATCATAAAGCATCCCTCTTGAGTGCTTCCACAAAAAGTCTGGAGGTCACTTGTCATTGAAATATATTTAAAATAACTTTTTTTTTTCAAAGCAGAGACATAAATCACAAACTAGAAGCCACATTTCCTGTCAACGTATCTGATTGCAGCTTGGAAATGTTGGTATTCAAGTGTGCAAAGCAGTAATGTGATAGTAAATTCCCATGATGATGGGCTGTCAGTATGAAATGGTTGGATAGTGAGAGGAGAAAACAATTACTACTTTCCTGACAATCCTTGTAAAGGAATGTGAAGAAGTATACAGTTTAGGAATTAATTATGTCCAAGCTTTCATCACATCACAGTTTTCTAACACTATGTTAGTATAAATCTTTAAACTTGTAGAACTTTAAACACAAACAGTTGCCTTGGCATTGAACTTGGATACAGGTTTTCAGTTTGTGTGAAGATTAAAAATATTTCATATTACTGTAGACTCAAGGGTCACTTGATCAAGAACATCACACATGAATAATGCAATTTTATCCTCCCTTTCCCAAAAAATATTATGTATTTTAGAACATTGTTTTTTTTTAATATTTGAACATTTTATTGTTCATCCTCTTTTAAGTAGTCTAGACTTTATTTCCCAGAATCAGGTATTCTTTCTTAAAATCCTGGATTTTGGGTAAAAGTAGGTCTGAACAATATCATATACTTTATTCAACAATTCCATCACTACTCAACCAAGAGTTGAATTTTCTTTATAAATCTTCTCTTCTGAGCATCATAGTGGCCCACTGATATAGTTACTTAATTCTGTGATTTAAGTTAGCATAGCCTATCTGGCCTCTTTGGTTTTCTTGTCCCTCAATGTGATTTAAAGGTGCTATTACCTTCAGAATTTATTCCACTTTGTCTGATGGGATTTAAGCAATTTAAATTTGGGGAAATAAATCAGCTTCAGGTCCTTGTTCCATGTCTCTCTAAGAATTGCTTCATACTGAAATCTGAGATTGGCATCTCTTGCTCGGTGGTATTTATCACAATCTCTATAGCATAATGTAAACATACGGATGAAAATACTCAATACGCATTGGTTGAAAGAAGAAGAGGTACATTGGTGAATGGTAGATAAAGGGAAATAAATAGTGTAATTATTGGCAGTGGCTTACTTCCCTAGCTCCAACTATCAAACAGGGGATTTGTTTATTGATTCCAGAACTTAAAATATGTAACCTCTATTGTGTAATGGGTGATGTGTTTGTTTGCTAAAGCTGCCATAACAAAGTTTCAAAAACTGGTGGCTTGAGCAACAGAAATGTATTTTCTCAGAGCTCTGGAAGTCCTAAGTCCAATAGCACGGTGTCAGGAAGGTTGGTTCTTCCTGAGAGCTGTGAGGGAGGATCTGTTCCATGCCTCTCCCAGCTTCTGCTAGCCTCATGCATTCCTAAATATGTGGTGTTCTCCCTCTGTCTTCAGGGCACATTCTCTCTATGCTTGCTTGTCTCTGTGTCCAAATATCTCCTTTTTCTAAGGACACCACTCACTCGTATCAGATTAGGGACCCTCCTTAGTCCAATATGACTTCATCTTAAGTAATTAGATATGCAACAACTATGTTCACAAATAAGATCACATTCTGAAACACCAGAGGCTAAGATTTCAACATATGAATTTGAGGGGAACACAATTCAATCCATACCTTATGGAACGTATTTTATTTATATCACACATTCCCTAAAAAGGAATCAATTTACATATAATTAAAGGAAATGTTTTCTATCCAGGTGTGTGTTATTTTCCTGAGGACATAAGATGATTTGAACTGCCTTGTCACCTACATCAGTTAACATAGGGCATGTCATAGAATAAGTGGTAAGTAAAGGTTAAATGAATGGATGGGTGGTGTATTACTCCTTGTATTAATCTGCTAGGGCTGCCATAACAAAATACCACAGATGAGTGACTTAAAGAACAGAAATTTATTTTCTCACAGTTCTGGGAGTTCAAGGTCAAGGTGTCTGTAGGTTTGATTTCTTCTTAGGCATCTCTCCTTAGCTTCTAAATGGCCACCTTCTTGTTGAGTCCTCACCTAGTCATCCATTTGTCTGTGTTGCCTGTGCATTAATCTACTCTTCTTAGAAGGACACCAGTCATTTTGCATTAGGTTCCACCCTAATGATTCCATTTTAACTTAATCACCTCTTTAAAGGTCTTGCCTCTGAATGCACTGAGATACTAGGGTTAGTTTGAACATATGAATTTTGGAGGAACAGAATTTAGCCCTTAACACTTGTACATAGATTAAGCTCCTGTCACCAAAAGACCCTAAAATACACTTGAATCAAAGAAAATGTAATTGAATTTATCCCATGTGATAATAATTTAGAAGTAGGCAGGAGTCCAGAGTGATCAATAGCCTCTGTTATATGAGTTCATATATATATACACACACACACACACACACACACACACACACACACACCTAGGTTCCATCTATCTATTGCTTTCCCATCCCTGAAGATTTGACTCTTGTTAATATGGTTGAAACTGACTCACCACCTTGTTTTAAATTTGTCAGAATCAGGACTAAGCACCTTTGTATATATTGTATCATTATAATAATATTTTTAAAATACTGTAGCATATGCCAGGCTGGTGTGCTCAGTGGTTGGGAGTTGAACCAGGAGGTCACAGATCAATTCCTGTTCAGGGCACGTGCCTGGGATGCAGGCTCAATCCCAAGTAGGGGGCGTGCAAGAAGCAGCCAATAAATTATTCTCTCTCATCATTGGTGTTTCTATCTCTCTCTCCCTTCCTCTCTCTGAAATCAATTAAAAACATATTTAAAATGTTATAGCATAAAAAAGAAAAATTATGAATACATAGTATAAGTCAATAAACTATTTGTTCACCATTTTTTTCAAATGGGAGGATCCAGAACTAGTCAAACACATTGAATAAATACGATGCTCTCTCCTTTAATAATCATTGACAGAATCCCACAACATGTGTTTAAAACTCTGAATGTATTTTTAGATTATCAAAATTCCAGTGTCCATCACTCAGCCATCCACTTACAACATAAGATCTAGTATCATTCTTTTATAAATTTAATTGGCCTTTCTAAGGAAATGTTAAATTCTATTCAATTATTTTTAAATATGTATATTTTTTGATAGCCGGTTATATTGGGAACAATTAACATACTTTATCCTCCTTTCCATAAGAAATTCTTACCCTCAACTCAAACTTAAGGTGCTGTAACAAATAAATACACAAATAGGAGGAGATTTCTCAATCCTGTAAAGTGTGAACAGATCTTTCTGATTAATGAGCAGTTTTCTTTCAAGGCCATGCTTAAGGGCTCAATCTCCTTTTATCTATTGCTTTGCCATCTCTCAGGATTCAGTTTTTAACTAATCTTTGTATGTGAGGGGAAAGAAAGTGAAAACATTCCCCATGCTTATACTTTACTAGAGGCCTGGTGCACAAAATTCGTGCACGGTTATGGTCCCTAGGCTGGGCCTGCAATCAGGGCCATCTTCCCTGGCTGCTGGCTGCCAGCAGCCAGCCCCACCCCCCACCGCCGCCCACCCCTGGTTCCCCGTTCGACATTGGGCGATCAGAGCCTGCTGGCTGGGAGTTGGGACCAAGAGGTTGGCCATTCCCGCCCACTCTCCAGCCCTGACCTGCCACCACTCACCCTCAGTGTGTCGGGCTGGGGCCTTGGTCTGGCACCATCCACGTCCGCCACCACCCACCCCCAGTTCCCAGTTCTCCTTGGGCGATTGGAGCCTGCCAGCCAGGGGAAGGGACTAAAAGGTTGATCGGAGGCCCTGATCAGGTGATCGGGGCCTGCGGGCTGGGGGCAGCTCCTGCATTTAGCGTCTTCCCCTTGGTGGTCAGTGTGCATCATAGCGACTGGTCATTCTGCCATTCAGTCAATTTACATATTACCCTTTTATTATACAGGATTTTCTTTTTTTTATTCAGGTAACATTGGTTAATAACATTACATACATTTCAGGTGTACAACAGTATAATTTGATATCTGTATACTCTATTGTGTGCTCACCACCAAAAGTCCAGTCACCATCTATCACTATATATTTGACCCCCTTCACCCTTTCCTCCCTCCTCCCATCCCACTCCCATCTGGTAACCACCAACCTGTGTCTGTATCTATTAGTTTGTTTTGCTTTATTTGTTTATTACTTTTTTGTTTTACAATCCACATATAAGCAAACATATAATTTTTGTCCTTTTATGTGTGACTTACATGCTTTATAACCACTTATGCTCATAAACATTCTATTCACATGACCTTTTATATGTAAGAAGTGCAGGCAATAAGTTCTTGTCTAGATAGCCACTTCTTAGCTTTACTCTGCACTAAACAGGAGAGTACAAATTGTTTGGTAGAAGCCTAATTGTCTGTGCAGCAAACATTCCCTTTAATTGACCAATGCTCTGACCTTGTTTGTCTTATTGGAGCTGTTTCTCAGCATCCAGTCAGATGCACATGGCTTCTCTAAAAATAAAACAGTAAATTGGGTTCTTAATTTTGTGTAGAGAGATAATTCTGAGTTGAGCCACAAAATATTGTCTACTAAAAAAATCTTTCTTAGTCAGTCAATTATTCAGTTGATATATATTATGCATCTAACTCTTTTAAGCCTGTTATCAATCAGCTCAAATCTGGGGGTAAACCAATTGTTAGAATAATTACCTGAAGCTTTCTGGGAATGCATTCAGTCAATGTTCTCATTTATTAATGTAAAAGTTTTTGCACGCACTTATAATACCTGAACAGAACGCTAAGAAACTGGAATTCAAATACCAGTGTTAGGAAATAGCTTATTATGGGGGGGAAAATGTTTAGCCAACTGAGCTTTTCAAAAGATTAATAAAGCCCCCACACACATTACATATATATATTTGAGCATGATGATTGGACTCCATGGTGGCTTGGTAAATGCCGAGCTGTCAGGAATTGGGCATTGTGTTCAACCCTTCAATTATTTCATTTAATATTCCTAGTGCTATGAGGCCAGTACCACTATTTTTAGAATTACAGGTAAGTGAAGAAACTGAAGTTTAGAAGGAGTAAGTGATATGCTCATGGACAAAAATAATACCCTGTGGAACAGGCTAAGGAGCCCATATGTGTCCAACTCTGGAGCTTGACTCCATTGACACTGCTGTGCTGCCCATTTAATTTCTGAACATTCACAGGTATATCAGCCCATTGTCCATCACTTGCAAGAGATGGAGTTGGGAACAATGACCATACATTTTCCTCTTGTTCAGTTAGGTCTTCTTTTCCTCTGTTATTCCGGACCACCAATCTTTAGACCAGCGGTTCTCAACCTGTGGGTTGCAACCCCTTTGGCGGTCGAATGACCCTTTCACAGGGGTCGCCTAAGACCATCCTGCATATCAGATATTTACATTACAATTCATAACAGCAACATTACAGTTATGAAGTAGCAATGAAAATAATTTTATGGTTGGGTCACAACATGAGGAACTGTATTGAAAGGGCCAGAAGGTTGAGAACCACTGCTTTAGACTCACTACACACTGCCCCAAGGTATGTTTCCTGATTGGACACTGAAAATTGGTATCTTTTCTCTTTACTACCTTGTTAATCCCTAATTAGTCAGCTAGAAGAAAGACAGAGGGTCTAGGCCAGTTTTTATTTTTATACCTCAGGTCGTAGAATTGTGCCCTGAACTACATGCCTACCAAGCATTAACAGTCTTTATGCATACTTTTATCTCTTTTCCATTCTTCAGCTTATCTTTTCAATGTCTCTGAATATAAAGTATTATCACAATAAGTTTAAATAGCATGTGATGCCTGAAACTCTTTAATTTTCTCTTGTTTGGAAGTCAATGTGACACGTTTACAATATGCTATTGAAGGGGATACAGATAAGCAACATGCTATAATAATGAGAACCTCAGTTTCCAGCGTCTTCATATGCTTTAGTTGTTATCATTGTAATTCTTATCCAGTGCTTTCCAAACAATGGATTGAAATGCATTAGTAAGTCAGGAGAATTTTCCTGTGAAATAGAGCCTAAGAGAGCTAATGAAACAGATAATTCTCACAACCAAGATAACCCTAGGCTATGAGTTATTTTGGAACCACTTAAAAAGAAGTGAAAGTTAATTTCAACCTTGTAGTAAAAGTCTCTTTCAAGCCGAGATGCTATTGTTCGACTCTTACTGAGTATAGTTATGAAAAACAATGATTAATCCTTTCTTAGGAAAAATGGATTTAAGTCCATATTCACTCTTTGGGGAAAAAATATGAGGAAATCAGCCCTAACCGGTTTGGCTCAGTGGATAGAGTGTCTGCCTGTGGACTGAAGGGTCCCAGGTTCGATTCCGGTCAAGGGCATGTACCTTGGTTGCGGGCACATCCCCAGTAGGGGGTGTGCAGGAGGCAGCTGATCGATGTTTCTCTCTCATCGATGTTTCTAACTCTCTATCCCTCTCCCTTCCTCTCTGTAAAAAAAAAATATATATATAAGGAAATCAAATAAGGTTTAAAAGTATTGTGTTGAGTGGTTTTATCATTATTATTTACTAGAAGCCCGTTAGAGGAATATTCCTGCAAGAATAGGGCTTCCTCGGGCCAATCTCGCCACCAAGCCCCGCCACGCAGGGCCGTACACGGGGGTCCCGGCTGAGGGCAGGGCTTAGGCGGCTTC
>NW_005371541.1:975417-996024 GCF_000412655.1 Myotis brandtii
GCCATCTTTGTTGGCAGTTAATTTGCATATCGTGCTGATTAGCCAATGGGAGGCATAGCGAAGGTACGGTCAATTACCATGTTTGTCTATTATTAGATAGGATTTTTTTGGCAAACAATTGTTACAGCTACATTTTAGACTAACAAAGGCTTTCTTCATGAATGATGAACAACAAAAGGTATTACAAGTGCTTTTTAAAATAAATACAAAAAAGTGATTGAAAAATCTACCTCAAAGAAGAACTGGCTCCTTTTGAATTGCTAAGGACATTCTACATGGAGGATGGCAATTTAGACAAAGAGTACAAAGTATTGTTGGTCCTTAACTGGTCCCCCTACAGATACTCAATGGCAACAGCAGCAGCATCCATACTGTGAATGCAGAAATATACAGTTAATAATCTATGACTAATTGCATTACATGTAAAAATGAATAGCCAAACAATAAGTTGGCTAAAAATCTACCATGTATAAGCCACTTCCTAGATATTGTATGTCTTAGCTTGGGCTGGTACAACCAAATACCTCAAACTGGCTGGCTTAAACCATAAACATTTATTTCTTATACTTCTAGAGCCCAGAAAGTTTGTCATCAGAGTGCTAATCTGGTCAAACTCTGATGAGAGGCCTTTTCTTGCCTACAGATGCCTGCCTACCTTCTTGTACTCTTACATGATGGGGAGGGAAGAGAGAGAGAGAGAAGTTCTGTGGTCTCTTCTTATAAAGGCACTAACCCTATTATGATGATCCCACCCTCCTCTGAATCTAATTATGTCCCAAAGGCCCCATGTCCTAATATTATCACATTGGGGGTTAGGGCCTCAGCATGGGAATTTTGGGAAAACACAAGCATTCAATTCATAACACTATGTCAGTACAAAAAGCCTTTTTTTACAATATACTGCACACTCTCAAGTTTTAGTAGAAGCTCAATACTTTCATAAGTTAAAGATTGTATGCAAAATTAAGTTTTGGGGTCAAAAACTTTTTAAAGATGAGATGGGTTTGGATACAACTCTCTTCAATGGGGTACTGCATGGGAAGTAAATTCTAGAAAACAGAAGATGTAAGAAAAACAAAATCAGCCCAAGACATTCTTAAGTGGATGCATGCTTCTGATCTCCAACTGTTCAATTTACCAAGTAGCTTTGCCTAATTAGAATGTCTTGAAGTAAGTTTGGTATTTTTTGAATCTGAGTGATCAACCAAAGAAAAATGTCGGTTATTGCTATGAACACTTTTAATTCTTAATCAGTGTTTACTTGATTGGATAAACTACCAGATTTTTCTTAATGTGATAATGCATGTTTTTCTAAGTGGATTACAGAAGTATACAACTGCAGGTTTCATTTAGTTTGTAAAAACATATTTCTATTTTGAGAACATTCCTGGAAATACATGCTTCTTGCCTGATATGATCTTTTTGTTTCAGTCCTTTCCTATGAGGACTTTGCTTTGATTTAACATTCCCACATTTATTTAGATATGGTGGTTTCTAACATATTAGATAAATGTTTACATATTTTTGCTTAGTAGCCAAAGAGACATTATTTTGGAATGAGGAGGGGAAATTTTCTCCTCAATTATTTTATACTAGAGGCCTGGTGCACAAAAATTTGTGCACTCGGAGAGGGGGGGTCCCTCAGCTGGGCCTGTGCCCTCTTGCAGTCTGGGACCCCTCTGGGGATGACCACCTGCTGGCTTAGGCCAGCTCCCTGGGGGATTGGGCCTAAGCTGGCAATCAGACATCCCTCTGGCAGCCCAGGAGCCCTCGGGGGGTCACACCCCCTTCAGGGTAGGGGTCCCCACTGGGGTGCCTGGCCAGCCTGGGTGAGGGGCTGATGGCTGTTTGCAGGCTGGTCACACCCCCTTCAGGGTAGGGGTCCCCACTGGGGTGCCTGGCCAGCCTGGGTGAGGGGCTGATGGCTGTTTGCAGGCTGGTCACACCCCCTTCAGGGTAGGGGTCCCCACTGGGGTGCCTGGCCAGCCTGGGTGAGGGGCTGATGGCTGTTTGCAGGCTGGTCACACCCCCTTCAGGGTAGGGGTCCCCACTGGGGTGCCTGGCCAGCCTGGGTGAGGGGCTGATGGCTGTTTGCAGGCTGGTCACACCCCCTTCAGGGTAGGGGTCCCCACTGGGGTGCCTGGCCAGCCTGGGTGAGGGGCTGATGGCTGTTGCCAGACTGGTCAAGGCCCCCCCCAGTGTGTACCCTCACCCCATGGAGGTTTGGCCAGCCTGGGTGAGGGGCTAATGGCTGTTTTCAGGCTGGCAACACCCCCTTTAAGGTGGAGGGGTCCCCACTGGAGTGTCTGGCCAGTCTGGGTAAGGGGCTGAGGGCTGTTTTCAGGCTGGTCAAGCCCGCGACGGAAGCTCCCAGCCTCTCCTTTTTTTTTTCTTCTTTTTTTTTTCTGGGATTTATTTACCTTCTATAATTGAAACTTTGTAGCCTTGAGTGGAGCTCACAGCCGGCCATGGTGGGTGGGAGGGAAAGCCTCCTGCTCGCTCCAGCTCCGTGGCCACGGCTGTCTGAAAGCAGGTATCTGGGGTTTATTTACCTTCTATAATTGAAACTTTGTTTGAGTGGAGCTCAGAGCCGGCTTCGGCAAGCAGGAAGTTTGCTTCCTCCATCATTGGGGCAACCAAGCCTCCTGCTTGCTCCAGCTCCATGGCTGCCAGCCGCCATCTTGGTTGGGTTAATTTGCATATAGTCGCTCTGATTGGATGATGGGCGTGGCTTAAGGCATAGTGAAGGTACAGTCAATTTGCATGTTTGTCTTTTATTAGTGTAGATTAATTTAAATTAAATTGATTATGGCCATCTGCTGCAAATATTTTCTTATATTTAAAGAAGATTCTAAAACGATGTCACCATAGTCCAGTCCTTTTGTATTATATTGTGATTGTGTAGTAGCCTCACATGGTTTGAAAGTAAAAGAAGATATAGAACACCCCCCTAAATATTTATATCCAGGTTTATATGACATTGCCAATTTAATGTTTATTTATTTACTTTTGTGCAAAACATATATTTGCTGGTTACTTCAGGTGTGTAACTACAACTTGGAGATAAAGCACACAGGGTACTTGTCGTTAAGGGTTCTGTAGCTAATGGGAACAGAAATGCTTTTAAACAAATAAATGCATAAAAGCACCTACTATCTCCTCTGGCTGCTGAATGAGTGGATATATAGAGATGAGTTTTGAGATGAGTGTAGTAATAAAGTGTGCACACAAGTGCATTTTAACTAATAATAATTACAGTGAATGACTGGCTTTTTACATTATTTTCAATCCATGGGATAAACAATGAGCCCTAGGTCCTTAGAGAGAATGTATGAATTAGGGGTAAGTCTATAGATATGAGATTAGACAGGCAAGAGTTAATCACCAGGAAGGAGTAGCCCAATTATCTATAGCTGTATAGCAAATCAACCAGAAACTTAGTAGCTTAAAAGAGCAATTCATCATTATTACATATTACAATTGCCCTTGAACATGAAGTGGGTTCAGAGTGCCAACCCCCCACACATGTTGATTCACTCATGTCGATACTTTCACAGATAGAAAAGGCGGCAGTCCTAAGAGTGTGCCTTCTATCTTTTGTTCTATAGGGCTCCTTCTCTTACAGGGACAGGGTGCAGCAGGTCTCATCTTGAAACAGGCTTCAGTAAAAATATCTATAAAACTAATCTTTACTAAATTAGTTACTCTTTCCCTCAAATACCTCTCCTTTTCAAACAGAATATTTCCTGACTTGGTGTCAAGTCTAAGTCTAAATCCTACCTGCTTCTACTCTCACTCTGACTTTGAAGCTTAAAACAGAAGTGACAAGGCATCTAACATCTTCACATGGCCAGGACCAAAAGTGGGGAGGGAATACGACCCATATTTTATGAGATGTCGCAGCAAAATAGCAAGGACTCAAGATATTCCATGGTTCAGCCCTTCTTTCTGCTCGTGTCCATGGCTTTGTGACTTTGCTCTACTTGGTCTATTGTATGCATATTTTGTTGTTGTTGTTGTTGATTTCAGAGAGGAATGGAAAGAGAGTCAGAGAAACATCAATGATGAGAGAGTCATTGATCAGCTGCCTCCCACATGCCGCCACACTGGAGATGGAGCCCACAACCTGGGCATCAAACAATGACCTCCTGGTTCATAGGTCGACACTCAACCACTGAGCCATGCCGGCTGGGCTACTCTGGATCTTTTAAATATGCTCTGTCACCTCCTGTTCACGATTCTCCACATTCCTCAGCACAAATAGTAGTGTTTTCCTACTAGAAATCATGATAATGCTGTGTCATATCACTCTTTCATTCGCATTGCACTGCCTTTTGAATTTCAGTCAGCACAGGTAATCCTGATAAATGCATTGGAAATGTGCTGTCATTGTGACAGCCCCATCAAATAACCCTGTCAACCATATCAAATTAAACTTTTCCACTCTCATATTTAAATGCCTACCACTTCACAGTCATTGGGGGAAAATAGCAATGTCATATAGCACCAAACAAAGGCAATAGCTAAGTTTATCAAATTACTCAGATAATCACTCATTTCTAGAGTATTTCATTACTCATAAAATGATATGCCTGGCACATGGCAAGTACTTTATAAATGACAGACATTATTTCCATTTGAAAGGCAAATCGTGTTTTTTATTCTTTATTCATCTTTTCTCCTTCAGGTTTCTCTGTGCATTTTTCCGTGATTTCATTTACCCAATAATTAAAATATGCACTTGAGAGCTATGAGTTATGTTGGCTGTATTATCTAAGGACAGCTCTTAAATGTGCCCTTCCTCTAAACTTCTGTATAATCTATACTCAGTAGGATCCAGAGGAGAATAGCATAGAAAACCAAGACTTGTTTGCAGTTTGGGGTTGTGATTCTTTCAACTGCTTGAAGCTTGTTATACTTGCAGAATCAGAGTTAGTGAAGAGTTGAAGAAAGGAAATACTTTGACACAAAGCAGATCATGAATATTAGGAGTCATTTAACCATTTGTATAAGCGTCTGTAGACACAAGCAGTGGACCTTTTTAAATTAAATTCAAAATATCGTGGCATGTGGGGATGGTTTCAGTTTTGGACGTGTGGCAGATAACTGGTTAAAATATTCTAGGGTTTTGCTACTCAAAGTGTGGTCCATGGACCTTCAGCATCCCATTATCTGGAAGTTTGTTAGAAATGCAGAATCTTAGGCCCCACCCAAGCCCTACGGAATCAGTCTTCATTTAATCAAGGTCAATAATGGGATTTAATCGAGAGCATTCATGAGATATGTCCGAAGGAAGGAGGCAGGGAAAGGAGAATGCTGTTGACTAAGCATCTGGCCTGACCCAGCACTGTGCCTGCTGTTTGCATAGGGGTCATCTAATCCAATACTTACACCAGCCCCCAAAAATGGTTAGGAACATAGTCTGTATTTTATAGCTAAGGGCACAGTAGCAAGTGTCAGGGCTATCATGAAACCCATTTCTGGTTCTCACTTTCTTCACTTCATACTGATTCAGTCATGGAAGTTATTGGCTGTCAAATCCACAATATGTTTTATTTAGATAAATAGGATTTGCCTCCAGATATTTATAGTTGTGCTGTCTGTTTGTGCTTTGACGATGTCTCCAAAGCTGTTTTCCTCCTAGTTACTGAGCAGACAGAAAAGCTTAGATTTTGTCATAATCAGAAGGTCATTTTGAGCTTCTTTTCATTTTCCTAGGATAAGATCCAATCTGCTTGCAATTGTGGTCAGCAACAAACAGAGCCCAGGGTGTGAACTTTCACTTGTATCTTTCCCAGATGTGGGGTTTTTGAAATATAAACTCCATATGTTTCTGGACAAGGCATTCGAAAGCCTCTTTTCCATCTGCACACTTCTCATCCTGTTTGTGTATCTTCTGGGACCTGAGACCTCATTCTGTGTTTGAGAAGGCCCTCCTTCTGTCTTTCCTGCTCCAGAATCCAAATGCTATTACTTTATTTTGAAATCACTTTACATGGCTAGTTGTGTGTTTTTTAATGTGAAGCTACATTTTTAAGTTTGTGACTGCCTGAGAAACCTCGGAAAGAATATTCCATAGAGCAATTAAATAGAGACGGTGCACATAATGACTTATAATTCTAGGGGGCCAGTTATTTATGAAATATACAGGCCCAATGAGGAATCTAAAGAAATGGCTCAATTTCACTGAGAGTCAATGATGTATCTAGAATGTGTCAGATGTTCATATATATTATCAGAAGTCATCCCTATATCACTATACAAGATCAATCTTATTTTATCTCAGCAGATATTCATCTATATTATCAGCAATCCTTGCTACAAAAGAGTATTAGAGTTTAAAAAGATAAGCTGAGAAAATAAAGATTGTAGAGTATTGATTGGTCTGGTTTTATATGGTAATTTTTATGTTCTTCAAAATTGAGTTCCACTGAAAGTTTTAAAAAATGCATTTATCTTACCACATGAAGAAAGTTAACCAAAATGTAGGTGAAAGGGGAAATAATTATTTTTCTACTTGAAAAAGAACACCATATGTTTCTAGATAAGGTATTGGAACGCCTCTCTTGTTGTTTTCATCTGCACACTTGCTATCCTGTTTGTGTATCTTCAGGGGCCTAAAATATCATTCACTAGTCCCTAGTAACTTCTAATATTGATTTAGTCAAGGCTAAGCTGAAGTGTAGGATGTATGGTTTCTTAAAAAAAAAATCTTGTTTTTCATATATATCCTGTCTAAAGTAGCATTGCAATTAAGAAGAGTATGATTATATTGTGAAAGTTCTTTGAATTTAGTCAGAGACAATTTACAAAATGCAGTGGCAGTTAAAAATCAAGATGCACTTTTGACATGCAACTATTTTTCCTTCTGTAAGAGGATCAGCTGCAATACTGTGAGCAAATTTGCCTTCTAAACCCAACAAAGAAACCCAGGTCCCCAAAGTCCTGAAGCCCTAAATTTATTTTCCTTTTTTATTATCTTTTATTCTTCCTAGGAAATAGCTGTTTGCGACCTTGTTCTCTTTAAAGTGTTCATGGAAAGTGGCCCCTGGTGGATAATGTGACAGTAAACAGTCTGCCTCCTGCTATGGGAACACCAAATGTGTCAAAGAGGGAAAGTCTGAAAGTGTGTGGCTTCAGTTTCAATGGAGAAAGTAGGCCTCTCTTTGAGCTCCTCGTTTCCACTACACTAGCAACCCTTCAGAGCACTTCCTTCACAACTGCTTCCTATGTCCTTGAGTCTATTAACTCATTAAATGAGTGCCAATTGAGTAGCTTGAATATCTACTACCATGCTAGATGGCAGGCATGTAAAGATAAATAAAAGTAAAGATATCACTCCTAGGATCTTACAGTCTATTAAAGAAAGTAGACATATGAATAAATAAAAGGAATACAATTTCACTCTTCATTGTATCATTATCTTTTTTTTCCCTCACCCAAGGATATGTTTTTATTATTTTAGAGAGAGATGGAGAGAGAGAGAGAGAGAGAGAGAGAGAGAGAAATTGGTTGTCTCCCTTATGATTGGTTGTCTCCCATATGCATCCTGACTGGGGATCAAACCCACAACCTGGGCATGTGCCCTGACTGGGAATCAAATCCCTGGCCCTTCGGTGCATGGGACAATGCTTCAACCAACTGAGCCACAGAGGCCAGGGCTCATTTTATTTTCTTAACAGCAGTTATAACCTGAAATGGTCTAGTTGATTTTGTGTCTTCTACTAGAAAGTAAATTCTTTGAGGGCAGGGATCTGGCACATAGTAGGTACCCAATAGGAATGTGTTTAGTCGATATAGTGTAGAATGAAATACTAGGTCTTTACAGGGGACTCAAGGGCCCTTAAGTGAGTAAGTCTCTCTAGGGCTAAAGGATGTTTCCTGCTTCTCTCTCTTGAAGCTTATATGTGCAGCTGTATCGGTTCTATGACTGTCATGTCGAGCTTCCCTCTCAGTCTTCTATGGCCATTCTGCCTAAAGTGGCATTGCAATAAAAGAGGATGGTTATATTGTAACTGTATTGTGTAAACTGTCTCAGTGCAGACATGAGGATGCTGACCTAGAGAATTCACTATGGCTTGCCTCCCCATGATGCTGTCTTTCCCATTTTGGACTCCAGAGCCCAAGGGTACATCATAAAGGAACTAGGGCACCAAACTTGAACATGACTTTGAATCTCAGCTCATTCACTTACTGGAGTGAGTGAGTTATCAATTGCTCTGACTCTCAGACTCATCTGTAAAGTAGGGAGGTAGTAGTATTCTCTTCACAACGTTGATGTTTATAAAATGCTTCGCATTTATGTGCATGAGTTGAATCTGCACATGTGCAACTAATGTTTAGAGATTAGTATCCTGTTTTCTGAGAGTTGAGTTTATTATAAGTCATTCCTCCAACTGTGTGGTAGGACTTGAACTTTACCACTTTTGCCCCCCACATTGCTGCCACCTGATATTGGGGCGAGGGAGTCAAGGCCTTCCCACAGCAGGCAAAGTGGACAGTATTTGTGTGTCTGACCAGGAAGCTTCGGGAAAGTGGGAGAAGGAGGCCAATCTTGAAGTCATATCTTCATGATACTGTTGTCAGTGCTTCTTGTATGAGTCATAAACAGCTCTGTAGCTGTGGCATCTCTGGGTTCCCTGAGCACTAAAGGCAATAAAAAAAAGCAAAAGATAATGAGATCTTTGGGGTAAATTTAATGACAACCTAAGAGGAATGTTTTATTGTGCAAGTTGTGGAAAGCATTTTTTGTTTGTTTTTCAGAGCTACCTTATAAAACTAAATGTGGTAGAAACACTGTGCAAGTTATTAATGAGAAAGATCAAGCTAAATGCAACTATAATTCTATTCATTGGAAGCCATGAATTTGAACCAATTTGCTGTAAACAGTCCAAGCTGAAAGTTTGCAGGACCTTCATCATTTTCTGCCAAGCTTCTTAACTTCCTTGGTAGGCAAAAAGGGTGACTTTAAAAAAAATTATTGATTTTTTACAGAGAGGAAGGGAGAGGGATAGAGAGTTAGAAACATCGATGAGAGAGAAACATCGATCAGCTGCCTCCTGCACACCTCCTACTGGGGATGTACCTGCAACCAAGGTACATGCCCTTGACCGGAATCAAACCTGGGACCTTTCAGTCTGCAGGCTGACACTCTATCCACTGAGCCAAACCGGTTAGGGCAGGGGTGACTTTATCGATCTAGTGTTTGCAATGATTTGTGTCTAAAGAAAGACCATGTTATAGTGAATCAGGTAACTTCTAAGCATTTTATTTTTAAAATAGGCATGAAATGATCCATGTAGCAGTTTCTAAGACTTGTTTTAGAGATATGCCTGATTCTTTTTGCAGCAAACATAGAATACAAACCTGTGCTTATCTTTTCCTTCTCAAATTATGTCTTCTTGGTAAGAAATTAGCATTTGCATGAGGCCTAGTTTATAGAAGTCATATATCTTCAAATACATTTATTCCCAAAGTAGCATTTATCCATTTCATACCCCTTACCTATGCTGAGTATAAAATGTAATAAAAGGACAGGACTAGGATTCGATAGACACATACCACTACCAACTATTGCCTCTATGATACTGGGCAAGTTAATTAAAATCTCTGAACCTTGATTTATTCCTAGAATTGTTGTACAGAATAAATATGCAGTATAGATGAAAGGCATATCATACAGCCCATGTAAAAGGCATGTAATATAATATATGCAAGGGGCATAGCACACAGCTTGTCCCAAGCAGACACTGAGACAAGGATCCCTGGGCAAATGACTTATTAAAGAAGTGCTTCCAGTCCTAGCCAGTTTGGCTCAGTGTTTGGAGTGTTGACCTGTGGACCAAAGAGTCCCAGGTTCAATTCCAGTCAAGGGCAAGTACCTTGGTTGCAGGCTCCTCCCCAGCCTGGGCCCTGGTCAGGGTGCGTTCAGGAGCCAACCAATTGATGTGTTTCTCTCACATCAATGTTTCTCTCTGTCTTTCCCTCTCTCTTCCACTCTCCCTTAAAAAAAAAAAAAGGAGAAGAAAATCAATAAAATCAATGGAAAAATATCCTCAGGTAAGAATTAATAAAAACAAACAACAAAAAAGAAGTGCTTCCAGGAGAAAGGAGGGAAAGCATGGGGGAAGGAAGACTGGAAAGAGGGGAGAAGCCAAGTAAGGGTATGATTTCAGTGTGATTCTGTAGAGAGGAGCTGTGTTGTGCAAATCATGCTTCAGAATCAGCTAAAACTTAAGACAAGAGAGCAGGGCTTCCCTCCTCCCTCATAATCAATTTAGCTACAGGATACAGTTTATGTGGCCATAAACTCTCAGGTACTTTCCACTCTCTGCCCTAGTGAACACAGGGGCTCCAGCAACCCCCAAAGCCATCATCCCAAGCTGAGTCACAAATGCAGGCCATTAGATGAAGCAAACTCTTACCGAAGCAGTGAGAGACACAAGAAGCTGGTGTGACTGGGCCATAGGGGAATCCAGGCAGAGCACAGAGGGTGTTCACTTCAACAATGCACGATAAAGTCTCAATAAATGGAAGTTCCCTTCCCTTTGTTTTCCTAAACACTCACCACCTCTATCACTCACACTAGCCTCCTAGTCTGAAGTCTTGAGATCAGAGATTCTATGCTTCTTGGCTTTCCAATGGCTGCACGTGACCATCTGTGAGAATTTGCTGGGCACCCAGGAACAGGAACATGAGTCGTGACTTATGAAACTAAGATGCTTATGCATTTCTGGCTTGCTGCATGTCTCAGAGCCACGACTCGTGTTAGTAGTTGCTACAGAGCACATGGCAATCTTAACCACTGTGCTTGTTTTATTTGATGATTAGTAAGATGCCATACTCTAATCTCAAAATTTTTGATACATATTAAAATTAACTTTGGCAATTGCAGGCAAGGTAAATGATTCAGTATATTGGAAACTATCGGTTCTGACAAATTCATTACAGAGGCAACTGTATTAAAGGTGAGAACAAGAACCAACTAGCAACTTAGATAAGAAATTAAATTTAATGATCTCACACAAAACATTGCAAATGCCAGCCCAGACACATGTCCATTAAAAGCAAATTCAATCAAGAGCCAAGGATGCGAGAAGGGAATTGCTTTGGACTGTTATTGTGTCATCCTATTGATCACGGTGGACTGTGACATGCTGTTTGTGGATTTCCCATAATCATCCACATCTACAAATTGCTGGAGAAAAAGAACTGTCCAGTGATCATCTCCATCAGGGGCAGGGCCACTGTGAGGCTCTCCAAATGTGAACCAGGGCTGAAAGCACCATGTTGCCTGACTCCAATAGCTGTAACTCAGGCGAAAGGCAATATTTCCCCAAGCTCTGTTTACTGAGCTGAGTTTCAGGAAGTGACATTTACTTTTAATTCATTCAGTAACTCTTTTGTGTGGCAGATAATCTCCGCAAACGCTTAGGATAACAGATGGAGTGTACACTGTGCCTTGAAAAGCCATGTGGCCCTCCACCAGTGCCTGGCAGAGGGAAACTGTCACTGCGACCAAGTCTCTCTACGGTTGTCCTTATCCACCCACAACTCATCTTTGGGAAGCATCACCAGCCACCAGGCTCAGGAACACCAGGGAAAGAGCCAGGGTGCCCCTTGATCCCAGGGCATTAGAGATCTGGGCGAAGGGAAAGGCCTTTCTAAGCTGACTCACTCTGCATTGAAAGTGGAAACAAAACAGTCACAGCATCTGGAGCCCAGAGAGAACATTCTCAGCACAGCTTGTGTTATTAGAGAGGCAAACTGCCTCCTTCTAGGACAGGAAAGCCTCCAGGAGGGTTTATCTGTAACACTGAGAAGTAAACAAACACAAATAGATGAAGCTTCGGGGTGATAGTAATTCGATTTGGTTCTGTAATTCGGTTTGGTTCTGTTCCACGCCAGAACTCCGGGGTTCAGGGAAGGGACTGCTTTACTAGTATGAACTGAATCCTATTGACAAGAAGTGAAAAATGCCTCCCCCATCTCGCCTGCCAACTGGTTTGGTTTAACACGGAAAACATAGATTTCATTTTTGACTAGAGCCTTGCCGGCAAATATTGAAAAAAATGGAATTCTATTTGTTTATCATGTAATTATGTGTTTATGACACTTGCTATACAAAGCAAATTTCTTTTTAACATAAATTCACTAGCTTTTGCCAGAAAAACCATTTGCAGTTTCAGAGCCCACACAGTAAGTACAAATCAATATTTTCTACTGTTAGTAGTTTCCACATAAGAATGCCTGCTTATTGCTTTAAAGTTTGCCATGAGACAGTTTTCCCAAATTACTATTAAAATCCATATTGACCCAATATTTAAATCAGAAGTTTGTTTCAATGTTTTTCCTTTTTATAGAAGGATTCAATATAAAATGTCTAAAATAATCTCGATCATTTATTCATTCAGTACATTTTTATTGAATACCTACAATACCTGGTATATATTTGATGCTAATATCTTTGAGTTTTTCTGTATAGTATTCTAGTTGCTTCCTGCTTGTCATTCTTTTCTCTGACTCTATTTTGGAGATCTCAGCTGTAAAGATGAAGAAAAATCTAAAAGTCAACAAGGAAACAGCGCACAGAATGTGCTCCCGGGGCCAGGATGCAGTGGGTTAAAGACATTAGCTAAAGGTTTACTTTTGTTCCTAGAGGGCTGAGTTCTCAATAAACACAGCTTTGCTTGACTTTTGAAAAGTTTATTTATTGATTATGGCCAACATCCTAAATCTGATGGCTATTCCTTGTGATTTAAAAACTTGTGGAGAATTTTTTACTCTTCTATTAAAAGTCAGCTTTTAAATTACCGAGAATAAACAGGCTTCCTCCTTGCTAAGTGGAGACTAGAAGACACTGGGAGGGAGTTGGAAAGGGAAGCGTACTCCTGTAGAATGTGTCAAAGCCTACTTGTAGAAAATTCTCAATCCAAGAGTTAGAAGAAATTGAAATCTCTGTTGCCCAGCAGTTTAAAATTCATTTTCTTTATTTTTAAAAACTGTTAGTAGTGGAAAATTTTCTTCCACGGAGAGCATCCTAAATATCCAATCTGTAAAACTGGAGCTTCTACAGTCCAAGGAGGAGACAGGAGAGAGGGCGGGTGTGGAGTCAAGACAAGTGAGTAGCCGGGGCTCTATTGAGCCTATTTGCTCACACCCTCACCTAATGCAAAGTCTCTAAACACCATCATTGATTGTTATTCAACTTCTGCTTGATTACATCTCATAACAAGGAATTCCTTGCTTCACAAGGCAGCCTATTTAACCTTTCCACAGCTCTAGGAGATTTACGTAGGTTTCTGGCATTGTCATTCATTACAAATCACCAGTACAGAAGAGATTTTCAATACAAGTGGGATCAGAAGTAAGGTTCCACTATGTTTATTTGTTGTCAACTCAGAAAACCCACTAAACATTCCAGCATAAGCATGAGGCAGCAGTTTCTTTGTAAAAAAAAAACTCTTTTGTAACAGGCTTCCCTGAAACAGGCTTAGTGAGTTTTACATGCAAAGTTTCTACAAAGAAATGTATCCCTTGAATAGCATCAAGTATGCGAGATTCAACCTCAAAAAGATGTTTTTCTGAGTCTTAACTCCTTTGAAAAAGCTTGGTATTAGAGGGGTTATAATGAAAATGCCAATTATAGACCCTTAGCAAGCAAACTTGTTCAGAAACTTGGTTCAAAAGGAAAGTTCATGGCCAATGCAATGTTTATATATTCTCCAGTTCTGCAGATACAAGGCCATCAAGTATTAACAAATCTCCACCTTTAAGCCCAGCACAAATGCAAATACAAAACACTCCCTTTCAAAGGGAAGCCACTCAAAGGGGCTCAGATAAAAAAAGACGCAGCTTTCTTTCTTCTTTGTTCCTTTGAGGAGCTCTGGGAGAAAGATCTCCAAAATGTTCAGGGCTAGTGAGACAAATGAAAGCATTGTGTGGATTTTTCCTGCCATCTCACGTCTGCTACTGCTGGACACAAGTGCCTTCGGGAACTGCTCTCTGCGTGCAGTGCTGAGCATGCTCAGTGGCTCTGCCACCTGTTTTTGTAAATAGTCCATTGGAGCACAGCCACGCTCATCCATCTCTGTATTGTCCTTACTGCGTTCAAACTACAGTGGCAGAACTGAGTAATGGCGGCAAATGCCTTACAGACCACAGTGCATAAACTATTTCTGTCTGGCACTTTACAGATAAAGTTTGCTGGCCTGTGCTTTTTTTTTTCCTTTTTGTTGAATGTATTGGAGTGACCCTGGTTAACAAAATTATACAGATTTCAGGTGCACAATTCCACAGCACATCATCTGTACACTGTATTGTGTGTTCACCAACCCAAGTCAAGTCTCCTTCCATCACCATTTATCCCCCAAATACCCTCCTCCACCTTCCCCACCCTCTTCCTACTGGCAATTACCACACTGTTACCCATGTCCATGAGTTTTTTCTCTTTTGCTCAATCCCCCCACCATCCACCCAGCACCCCAACCCCACTGACAGCTGTTAGCATGCTTTCTATCTATGAGTCTGTCTCTATTTTGCTTGAAAAACAAGGGCCATATGATATCACTTATATGTTGCCGGGAGCCGGTCCATCCTTGCTGCTTGACACAGTCGCTGCAGAGAAGAAACATCTGCACAGCATATGTTTCAAGGGACCTGGCGTATATGGCATACTGTTCTTAATATGTTTGCTCCCCTTCTTGGTGCTATGTGTTTTAACCAAGGTCACCTCTCCGAGAAAGGTTGTTTCCCCAGGTAGGAATTTTTCCCTGAAGTTAGGGAGGGAATAAAACCCCTTAACTAAGTGCCAGGCGGGTAGTTAATCACTTTAACTAAGAACAATCACACTTAAGCTACATAATCTTTACTCCCTGGAATGGAGATAAGAAACAATGCCCTAACCTTTGGAATAGAAATTGACAGGATTAAAATCAACTGGTATACCTAGAGACAGAACCTAGCAAGAAAACATGGCAAGAGAACCTGACTAGAACCTGGCGACAGAACCTGACTGGAGATCCGGGCTAGAACCTGGCTGGAGAACCTAGTGAGAGAACATGGGCATAGAACCTGGCTGGAGAACCTAGCGAGAGAACATGGACACAGAACCTAGCTGGAGAACCTGGAGACAGAACCTGGCTATGCTGATCGACTGAACGCTGCCTCTGTGTCATTCCTTATTCGCTGACTTCGTCCACACCTTTGGGGACCCTTGGACCTGCTGGGGATGGACCCCAGCAATATGTGGAATCTAATGAACAAAATGGCTTGTGCTTTAAAAGTGGTTTCAAAGATAATTCAACATAGGACAAAGGGCCAGAAACATGGAATTGGCCAGAGAGACTAGACTACAAATAACTCAGGTTTGTATATTGCTCTTCAATGGATCCTACACATTTAGGCCAAGACTTTTATTTTCTATTTGAGGAAACTGAAGCCAAGAGCAGGGAGCAGCTGAGTGGCAAAGCCAATGGGAAATTGTCCTGTGTAGAGTAGTATCTTTGGAGTAGGAAAATGTTCACTCAAGGAGGCTCTTACGGCTGCAATGGAGTAAATGAAGCATATGGGGGTAAAAGGAGTAAGTGGAAACCAGATTATATAATACCTTTAGGACAATTTTAAGGACTTTGCCTGAGTAAATGAAATTATGGACTATTTTCAAGGTTTTGAACAGAGAAGTAGCATGATATGACTTCCATGTTAAAAGACTTACCATGCTGCTTTGGAAATAGAATGTAGGGGAGCAAGGATAGGAGCAAGTAGACTGTTACGAAGCTGTTGCAGGAATTCAGGCTAGAGGAGACAGCATCTCTGATCAGGGTGAGAGAATGGAGGTGGTGAGAAACATGGGACTTTGGGTGTGTTCTGAAGGTGGAGGTATCAGGTTTCCTGAAGGAGGAGTCCAGTGTTGGTGACTTGAATGACCAGAAGGGTGTGTTTTCATTAATGGAAATGAGGAAGCTATGGGTAGAGCTGGCTATGGGGAGGTCAGGAGTTCAGTTTAGCACATGTTGATTGTGAGGTTTCTATTAAACATCAAAATGGGGATGCAGAGTAGGCAATTAATTATGCATCTGAAGTTTGAGAGGTTCAGGCTAGAAATATAAGCTGTGAGTTGTTCAGATAAGTTATTTAAAACCATGAGGTTGGAAAAAATAAAAAAGGAGTAAAAAATATAAGAGGACTGAGCTCTGAGACACTGCAACAAAATCAGAATAGTGCTCCTTTCCCTCTTGAATTCAAGTTGTTTCCACTTTTTTCTTCAAAAGAAAATCTGGAGGGGTTTTTTTTTTACAATTTTTCATTTTTATATGCAATTAAAACAACAGATGCAATTAAAACAAAAGGTCATCAGAAAAGATCTTACTCAGCATTGGAATGATTTGATGGCAAATTCATGAAGAGTATAGCTCAAAATGGTGCACCTAAACTAATATCACTCTCGGAGTTTGAAAGGGATCCTTTCTGAAAGAGCAGTATAACTGGCAAAGCCAACTCTGAGTAAATGTGACTGAGTCAAACACAAGCATTTATAAAAGTCTACCCTATAGTCCAACTCTATCCCAATAAAAGTAGGATCTTTGGCATTCCATCCTCATTACTGGAAACTCTCTTGGTGCCAGTTACTTCCACAAGCCAGTAACTGCTGTATTAAGTCCCAATTGTTACTAATAAATAAGATCTCAGTTCAGCTTAATTACCTCTTTAAAGGCCTTATCTCCAAAAACAGTCAGCTTGGGGATTAGGGCTTCAACATATGAATTTGCAGAGCACACAATTCAGTTCATAACAATCTTCAGTTTAATCATATCTGCAAAATCTTCTTTGCTGTGTAAGGTAACATATTTAAAGGATTTAGCTTTCAAGACATGGACATTTATAGGGCATCATTATTCTGCCTACAACAACCCCAAAATTTGTATCTTCCACTTGAATGTCAATTCTGAACACCAAACCCATATATTCAAATGTCTATTTAGTGCCAGTTTAGACATCTAAAAGGCATCTTTAATACAATACATCTAACGTTAAACTCATGAGTTTGGTCTTAAATCTGGTCTTTATTGTAAGACTACCATTTATTTCCTATTTTAGTAAATACATTTAACAGGGCTTATTTGCATAAGCCAGAAACCCAGGTATCATCTTTAAAACCCATCCTTCTTTCCCTCATTTCCATATTAATCCAATGCCAAATTCTACTAAGTCTATCAATGCAACCCAGGGGATGGCAAACTTTTTTTAAAGATAGTAAATATTTTAGACTTTGAGGGCCACGCAATCTCTGTCCCAACTATTCAACTCTGCTGTTGTAGCCACAGACAATCTATAATAATAAAAGCAAAATATGCAAATCGACCCAATGGCTGAACAGCAGAACAACCGTCTGGACAACCGTCCAGACGACCTTCTGGACAAAGCCGGGTCTGCAAGGCTTACTCTTGCACGAATTTCATGCACCAGGCCTTTAGTATTTAATAAATAGGTGTGTCCATGTTCCAGTTAAACTTTTATTTATAGTAACAGACAGCCAACCCTCAGCCCATACTTTGTTGACCTCTGATTTAACCTTCTAAATCAGTTTCCTCAGTCTATCTCTATTGCCAACTCTTTGTCTAATTGATCATTCTCTCTCTCTCTCTCTCTCTCTCTCTCTCTCTCTCTCTCCTGAAAGAAACTGGTCTACCCATATCCACTTTTTTAAAAAAATATATTTTATTGATTTTTTTGCAGAGAGGAAGGAAGAGGGATAGAAGCTAGAAACATCGATGAGAGAGAAACATCGATCAGCCGCCTCCTGCACACCCCCCACTAGGGATGTGCCCGCAACCAAGATACATGCCCTTGATCAGAATCAAACCCGGGACCCTTCAGTCAGCAGGCTGACGCTCTATCCACTGAGCCAAACCAGTTAGGGCCCCATATCCACTTTTGAAATTCCCCCATATACTCCTCTCCGGACAGTTGGAATAATTTTTAAAAATAGAAATCTAATTACATCACACTCTGGATTACATCCTTCAGAATTGTCTTTATTATAAGACAAAATTCTCAATGTGACCAATAAGTTTTACATTATCCAGTCCTTATGTAAGTCTCCTTCCTCTGCCATATGGTTTGTGGTTGGTGTCCCTGATACACTCACCCACAACCGTCCATGCTCCCACCCACCTCAGGGCATTTGCACATGCTGTTTCATCTGCTTAGGCTGCCTTCCCCAGGCTTGACCTGATTGACTTTATCAGCCACTGTCCTTGCAGGAAAAGGAAGGTATACTACAATGGGATTCTGAATGAAATGTATGAAGGCGCTGCCATGGACCCAGCAGGGACCTTGAGGCTCCCAGGGACTACCAACAGCAAGAGCTGGAACCATGAAGGAGGGACCACACAGCAGGAACTGTGCTTGCAGATGATAATATACATAGCCACTCTGAGAACTAGAAATCAGAAGTTGGCAAGAAACAGCAGAGAAAGATGTAGACCCTCTCCTCCCACTGTTTTAGAGTGGATGCCTCCCTTTGGTTGAATCCCACCAGAAATCAGAAGGCAAGAGATCCTGAGAGAAGCAGTCTGTAGGAGCCAGGTCCCCTCATTATATGTTCTCATGGCAACTTTTTCCTTTATAAACATGTTTCAGGATTGTAATTTGTTTTTATTTTCAGGACTCTTAGACTTCTATTTCTTTCTTTTAGAATCTACACCATGCAATGTCAAAAATTGTGCTGACCTTTCTTACAATCATATCACTAAACGGCCTGGCAAATTGAGGGTACTACATACATAGATATTAAATAGTTGAAGGAAAGAAAAATCAATCAATGAGTGAACTGTTCTCTGTGTATTCTCTCCTTCAGTTGCTCTCACTCCGTGCAGCAATTTGTCTTGATCTTTCTAAGTCCCTTGCTAAACACTTGGACTTAAGAACAGAATTTGACTCCATCTGCTTTGATATTGGTCCATCCTAGGACAAGATTCCTAAGTCCTCCAGACACCCAGTTCTAGTTTGCCTCCTAAGCTCTGACCATTTAAGCAAGTTCCAGAGATGGACCTGCCTCCTCTCCTCTCTCTCCCTGCCTCACCTGTATGGGGACCAGGCAAATCAAATCCTATATGACAAAGGATAAATTATGACAATTGACATCAGATTAATTGGTGGTGACTATGTGACCTTAACATCCTATTCTCTCTCCCTGCCTCACCCGTATGGGGACCAGGCAAATCAAATCCTATGTGACAAGGATAAATTATGACAATTGACATGAGATTAATTGGTGGTGACTATGTGACCTTAACATCCTAAATTCTCATACCTTTCTTTCCCTAAGAAATGGTTTATAATCTGAACTCCACCCAAAAGCTCTTTTTTTCCCACTCTCCTCTTGGGTTCTACTTAGTCCTTTCTTGTATCCTCATTCAATTTGATTCAAGTTGTTAGTTTTCTTCTTCTTCTTACATTTTTATGGACATTTTTTTAATTAAAAATCTCTATGAAGTATTGGGCACTTTAAGAAAAAAACATACTTACTTGATCCAAAAATACATTTTCTAATATAGGAGACAGAATTTTTTATCAGGATAAAGTCAGTAACAATAGAATTTTATTGCACAAAGCAAAAAGTACAGCCCTGAATTAAGTATTTTGGCATTCACTAAATGCCAGCAGGTAAGGTTGAAACTTTGAAGAAATCATTAAGGAAACATTTCTACTCAGTCTATTAGTACAGATATTAGATTTATTGCTTGGTGTTTAATGACAACTTTAGAAAAGGTATTAACATGTAAAAATTTCTTTGGAAATATGTGCAGATAAATATGTAAGCTTTGAAAATCCTTCTGTAAACTCCACTCTCTGACAGGCTTACTAAGGTATTTTAGTTGTTGGAGACTGACTATAGATAGTATTCAAGGCTTGACAATTTTCCAAGAATAAGATGACTTATAAAACATGGCATAAAATATAATTTAGTGTTTCACTAGTGGTTAAGAAGGAACCTCCTAATCAAGCCGGACTCTCAAGTCAGCCTTATCAACAGTAATCACCTTAAACCAGAGTGGAACCAGAGAATCTGTTAGAGAGGACTCCACTGATGAAAGTAATGTTGTACCAAGTGGTATCAAAAACTAATTGTATTGTCTAATGATGTTGCAAGAGAAAAAGCATTAATTTACTTGATTCCAAACCATGTTAAATTGAAAAAAGGTGTAATTTTTATCAGTAGAATAAATTTATCAGTAAGAGAAATGAATTAAAGGTGGACATGACATACTAGTAAACATCCTGAAATACAAGTCACACTTACTTGTTAGATCATGAGGTAACTGTGTTTAAAGATGGAATTGTCATCTGCTTTCCAGAAAGGCTGCACCATTTACCTCCCCGCAGTGTGAGGGTTCCACTTTCTGCACATCCTCACCAGCACTTGTTCTTTTTTTAAAAAAAAAAATCTTTATTGTTCAGATTATTACATTTGTTCCTCTTTTTTCCCCCCATAACTCCCCTCCACCCAGTTCCCACCCCACCCTCCGCCCTCACTCCCCACCCACTGTCCTCATCCATAGGTGCACGATTTTTGTCCAGTCTCTTCCCGCATCCCCCACACCC
>NW_005371541.1:997779-1008740 GCF_000412655.1 Myotis brandtii
TATTTTACTTCCGCACTGCGCCTCCTCTGAGTCTCGGTATGCTTTTCTCTTTCCTTCTAGTTGTAGAATTTCCACTCAGCCAGCCTTCCTGTGGTTCTGGGTGATGTCCATTCCATCTTTTAGTTGTATTTTTGAAGTGGTTGTGCGAGGCAGCAATCTCCGGTGTTTACCTATGCCGCCATCTTGGTTTCTCCAGCACTTGTTCTTATCTGCCTTTTTTATTACCATCATCCTGGTGGGTGTGAGGAAGTCTCTCCTGATTTTGATTTGCATTTCACCAATGATTTAAAATCCTAGGCATCTTTTCATGTGCTTATTGGTCATTTGCATATCTTCTTTGAAGAAATGTCTATTCAGATCCTTTCCTTATTTTCAAATTGGGTTATTTATCTTTTGATTAATGAGTTGTAGGAATTTTTTTTAAAATTCTAGATACATGTTCCTTGTCAGATATATGATTAACAAATATTTTCTCCCATTTTATGTGCAGTCTTTTCATTTTCTACTAGTGATTTTTTTTTTTTTGGTTGTAGTATTTTACAACTCAAGCATTCATTCCCATTTAGTGGTTGTTGTTTTTTTGTAAATAATTTCTACATCTCTATTGATATTCTCTATTTGATGAGATACTCTTATAGTTTTCTTTACTTCTATAACCGTGACTTCCTTTAGGTCTTTGGATATTTTTATAATGGCCCCTAGTTAATGTCTTAACCATTGCTTTAGTATTGTCTTCCTGAGGAATGCATTTTTATTCACATTTTATGAGGTCGATATATGATTTTAAAAGTATGGAATAGCAGGGTAAAACATTAAATGATAGTGGGGGGTCATTTGAACCCAGTAATTTGTGAATTTTTGGGGGGGGAAAAACCTCTAGACCTCATTTGTTATAACTTTATTAGGAATTAGAGGAATACCCTTTGAGTTTTTGACTAAATTATTGTATATGTGCTATTTCTGATTTGCATCATAAAAAAAATCAAATTTTCTTGCCTAGGTCATCTAATTTCAGGTTTAAGTTTCTCTGCATTTTCATCTCATGATAGGGATATGGGGTGCTAAAGTCAATGCAAAAGGACCACTTTATGAATAGTCAAAATAGCCAAAATTATCTTGAAAATACTTTAAGTATTAACCCCCTTATACATCCTTTCCCAGTTGCATATGGTTTTGTAGTTCTGTGCCAACAGATTGTTTGTTTTTGCTGGGTTTTTTAATTTCAATTGCAATTTGCATATAATATTAGTTGCAGGTGTACAACATAGTGATTATACATTTATATAAGGTAATCACCCACTAAGTCTAGTACCCATCTGGGGTTATTATAATCTGATTGACTCTACCCCTATGCTGTATTTTATGTCCCTGTGATTTTCTTTATGATGGCAAATTTCTACTTCTTTTAAAAATATATATAATTTTTATTGATTTCAGAGAGGAAGGGAGAGGGATGGAGAGAGAGAAACATGAATGATGAGTGAGAATCATTGATTGGCTGCCTCCTAGCATGCCCCACATCAGGGATTGAGCCTGCAACCTGGGCATGTGCCCAGACCAGAAATCAAACCATGACCTCCAGGTTCATAGGTCAACGTTCAACCACAGACCCACACCAGCTGGGCAATTTCTACTTCTTAATCTCTTCAACTTTTTCATTCATCTGCCAACTCCCCTCCCACCTGCTAATCATCAATTTGTTCTCTGTATCTATGAACCAAAATATTATTTTAATAGCATCAAATGAAGTAGTTGGATTTGCCTACAAGCTACATAATATGAAAATTGGATTTGAGTTTGTTTATTTTTGAGATGCTTATACAGGTTGAATGTACATAGTCTAGGTTCACATATGATTCAATTTTAGCAAGCATGAGATTATGTTCCATTCTCCAGCAGTTGGAGGTGTCCTGAGGAAAGGTGGAATGACTGAGAAAATAGGAATACCGAGTTATATTAAGCAGCTTAAATATATTTAAAAGGCTTAGTAGCTCCTTTCTGTAGTGATTCCCCATTCTTGACAGACTCAAATAGCTCAGTCTTCAGAAAGACAAGTTGGACTCTTTCTTCCAGATCTTTTTGGCGTTGCTACTCCATCATACTAGTCATTTTATTAATTTTTAATTGCCTATATTCAATTCATCTTTTCATAACCATCTGGAGGGATGAATCATGATAATAGTTTTCAATTTTCAGTTACTGTCTAGTCTTAGTAATAAAAATAATGCTTTCAAAGTTTGAAAAGTGCTTAATTTTCTTGGATACAGCATATGAAATAATCTTTTTTAAAAGCAAGTTCCTCTATCTGAAGGATGATAGAATGGCAGTGCCATCAAGTATCCAGATCAGCGGTTCTCAACCTGTGGGTCGAGACCCCTTTGGGGGTCGAACGACCCTTTCACAGGGGTCACCTAAATACATCCTGCATATCAGATATTTACATTATGATTCATAACAGTAGCAAAATTACAGTTATGAAGGAGCAACGAAAATAATTTTATGGTTGGGGGTCACCACAACATGAGGAACTGTATTAAAGGGTCGCGGCATTAGGAAGGTTGAGAACCACTGATCTAGATAAAGACATTGTGCAGCCTGAAGATCATGTGCCCTTTGGGTGGGTCAGTCATTAACAGTCTGGCTAATCTGGGGTGCAGAGGGCATTTACCTGCTTACAGACAGGAGAGGGACTGTCATCTGGAACACACCATGTTTCAAATCAAGAGTCATGTGGATAAAAAGTACTGGCAGGTTGCTCTGTTTTTTACTTTGTGAATTGATACATGAGGAGCAGCCTTAGATAATGATGGGAGGAACTAACGAATATTGGATGAATGGGAGCATTCCTAAAGGACTATATGCAGAGGCAATTGCAGTTAATTTAGGGAATACAATAGACAGTATGTTCTGAGATTAATCAAGGAAGTAGAAGCAGCACATTGGAGCCTGTGGTTTGAGCTTCAATGTTTGCCAACTCAAAAGCCTTTAAGGTATTGGGCATGTACAGCACAACCATGTGCTGGGGGTATAAGAGGATGTATGGAAAGCTGGAGAGGCATGCTCTGCTTGAAGACATGTTTATTCTGATTTTTAAAAGCACACTAAGGAAACACACATGTCTTCAGGCCACATTTGCCTCTTAGCTATCAGTTTCTATATCCAATTAGATACAAAGAGTGATCAAATATGGCAAATGGGGGATTCTGGCTAAACCAACTTAGCAGAAGTCTTGCTAAATTCTTGGACAATGCAGAGATGAACACACAAGTTCAAATTCAAGGCCTACTTGAAAACTTCAGGGGACCCTGAATAAATTTGGTCAAGAGAGTAATCTGTCGATACCTCCAAATTTCCTAACTTTATGAAATGGCTTTGCTTTTATAAGGGCATATCTTATATGTACCATCTCTGAAGCAAGTAGTGTATTTAGTCACCAGATACTTGTTAAGTATCTGATGAGTGCTTGACAACCTTCAAGGAGCTAAGGAATATAAAATGATGACTCACTCACTGTATTTTTGTTTAAGTGCTAAACCCAATCTCCAATTTTAGGCACAAAATGGACATTGATATTCACTATAATAGCTTATCAATGTTTCCCTTTACCTGACACACATCCTACCTAGAGAGGTCACCTCAGGTGTGAAAGGAATAGGGTGCCCCCTAGGAGGCATGGGTTGGGATTACTGAAAAGCTCCACTGTTTCAAGTGCTGCTGTGGTCTCTGGCATTGTTCATTCTGAGCTCAAAGGCCCCGTGGTATTTTCAGGACTTCTTTTCTGCTACTGAGTGGAAACTGCAAAGAGCTGGCCAACCCCATGCCTGATGTCTGGAGGTCAGTGGCTCATGGGAGGAAATGTAGCCCTGGAGGACCTTCATGAGCATCATGCTGGACCCCCTGTTTTCAGTATGTGGTCAGCATAGTTAATAGCCTCCTAGCTGGCTTCTGGTTTCCACTCTCCTTCCCTGAAAGTCCTGACCTCCTTACCTAATTCCTGCAATCTTCCCTCCTCCTTTCCCCCAAGGGCTGGATTTGATGCCAGTGCCTGTCACATCATCTCAGATTTACCTCCTCCTAGCCCTGCTGATATTGAAATGGGATGTATGTCCCAATTCTGCTATATTTGTGCTACATCCTGTGTTTAGACCCCTTGCTTGTTGGCTCTGGCCCAGAATTAGGTGGAGTTTACCTTACTACCCTGAATTCACTAAATGGCCGCAAGCATCCAATTATTGCTCATCTCACTTCATTCCCAGCTCCCCAGTGAGAAGTTTCCTCTGTGTTCATGCCCTGGGCCATGATATTCTACCCCTCAATTGCTTTAATTCACAGCTTTAGAGTGAGTCACCCCTTCGAATTAAAGCATTGGGTTTCAAGTTAAATGTGTTACCTAGAAAAGCCAGCACATTTAGTTGTCATTGCCTGTTAACATCATGGCAGGTCTCAAGCTGGTCACTATCCCACCATCAGGAAAGGTCTTCAGGGATATAGGACAGATGTATTTTTGAAGACTGATTCATTTTCAATCTGGAAGGTAGAAATAATTTAGTCCTACTTCCTATGTCATACATAAGCCCCTCTACTTTATAATACTAATCTGGTTCACCAGGTGCTCCTTGAACATTTCCTATGGCATGAGATGCTGAACATGCAAAGCACATATGTTTTTGGAGAGTCTAGCGATTAGATTCTTTACCCTGAACTTCAAACCACTTTTTTCTCCCTAGAAAAACATATATAATATTATATTCAACAGCTATTTATTGAACACCTACCATATCTATGCCAGAATAATGCTAGGTCTGGGCACAATAAATGCCACAAGTCTTGATTATGCCCTCTATGAGCCCATGTCCTATTGAAATGTTAGAATATCGTAGAAACATATTGTTTCTACACCCGCCCCCCCATTCAATTGTGCCATAGTTACCTCCTGGACAGATTAGCTTATTACATTCTTATCATGCTTCTGTTTATCATTCTTTCCCTCCTTCCTTCTGAAACACTCCAAGCATCAAAAGTATTTTGAAACTAGTTTAAGCCTTTTTAAAATAATTTACTAGTTAGGAGATAATTCATTCAGCTTGTCTGGGCTATGCCACAGTGATGAAATTAGATTCTGAAAGCAATAAACAGGAGCATTAAGTACATCCAAAAAGATATCTGTTGAATCTGGGGATAGTGTGACGACAGCAAGGGACTTTTTCAAAGGCACTCTGGGAATAGGATTTTAATGGGGTTGATTATGCTTCTTTGAGGCCAAAGTTGGGAGATTCACCTGTACAGCCAATATCAAAGAGACTTAATTCTTGTTGACATGGAGACAAAGTGAGAAAGAGAGTTTCATTAAAAATGTGTTTTTCTAGTTGGAAACTAAGAAATAAATTATTCAGTAAGCACATGCATGCCCAGAGATCTGGTTACTGTGAACATTTTCTATAAGTCTAAATCACAAACAGTCATGTATAGTGCAGAAGCAGGTGCAATGTAAGTATGCAAAGTTGTTGTTTTTTCCCAAAGTTGGCTATAAATAATACCACACACAAGAAGATGAAAAAGTGCTAAGAGAAATAATAACCTTGTCCAAGTATCCTAGACCCTTACAAGATTTTCAGAACAATGGCAGCTTGTGACTCAGTGATGAGAAGATGTTTCACAAACCAAGATTGTATGAAGCCTTGAGTTCATCAGTCACACAGAATGCAAACAGGTCTATAATGCAGCCGGAAAGTGAATATGGTAGAAGCAGCACTTGTAGTGTTAATGAGGACGGATCATGATGCTGGCTTAGTGACTTTCACAAAAAGGCAACATGCCAATTATTTTCAGATTCTTTTTAAGTGAATGCATTTTACTTCCTCTCTCTTGTTTCCCCTAATTATTATCAACATTATTATTTATATTTTGCCCAACTATTTCCTTACTATGCTTATCTTGTTGCTACAGTATCTGGAGACATTTAGTAGAAGAAATGAGGTATACGTGCAGATTATGTTTTATGAAAGGTAGATCTTGGAAGAGAATGATGCAACCTAAAGTAACCTTTGAAACTGTTTGGTTTCCAGAATTACAACAATGTAAAAGAGACCGCTTTAAGAAGAAAAATTTTTAAAAAATAAAAAATATGAATAAGAAAATATCACAAAGAAAATAATTCTCACTGACAAAGGCAAACACATAATAAAAGCAGTGGATCAACCAACTATAAAGCTAGTATAAAGGTTAAAAGGAAAAAGTAAGAAGATCATGTTTACAATAGTAAATTTAGGAATATATATATACGCAAAAGAAGTAAAACATAATGACAAAAACATAAACATGGAAGGGATGAGTAAAAATGGTAGGTATTTTAGAATGTTTGAACTTAAACAACCATCAACTTAAAATATACTGCTATAAACATAGCTTTGTGCATATGAAGCACATGGTAACCAAAACCAAAAATCTACAAGAGCTATGCAATAAATAAAGTGAAAGGAATCCAAACACGGCACTACAGAAAGTCCTCAACATACAATAAAGCAAGAGAATAAGAAAGGAACAGAGAAGAACTACAAAAACAATCAGAAAACAATTAAACAGTGGCAATAAGTGCATACCTATGAATAATTACTTTAAAAGTAAATGGGTTAAATGCTCAAATAAAGACAAATGGATAAAGAAGATTGATACATATATACAATGGAATATTACTTGGCCATAAAAATAATGATATTTTACAATTTGTAACAACATAAATGAACCTAGATGGTATTATGCTAAGTGGAATAACTCAAACAGAGAAAGACAAATACCGTATGATTTCACTTATATGTGGAATCTATAAAACAAAGTAAATTTAAAAAGCAAAACAGAAGCAGACTCATAGAGAACAAACTGATGATTGTCAGAGGAGAGCAGGTAGAAATGTAAAGGAATTAGAAATTATAAATTGGCAGTTAAAAAATAGTCACAGGGATGTAAATTACAGACTAAGGGATATAGTCATAATCCTATATAATAAAAGCCTAGGTGGTGTCACCCCCTTGCTGACACCTTCAAGTGACATCATCACAAGATGGCTGCCACAAGATGGCCGACAGGGGAGGGCAGTTGTGGGTGATCAGGTCAGCAGGGGAGGGCAGTTGGGGACAATCAGGCCAGCAGGGGAGGGCAGTTGGGGGCGACCAGGCTGGCAGGAGAGGGCAGTTGGGAGCGATCAGGCTGGCAGGGGCATAGTTAGGTGTCAATCAGGCCAGCAGGAGAGCAGTTAAGGGGCGATCAGGCTGGCAGGCAGAAGTGGTTAGGGGCAATCAGGCAGGCAGGCAGGTGAGCGGTTAGGAGCCAGCAGTCCCAAATTGTGAGAGGGATGTCCAACTGCTGGTTTAGGCCCGATTCCACAGGGTGCAGGCTGGGCTGAGGGACACCCCTCCTGTGCACAAATTTCATGCACTGGGCCTCTAGTGTTATAATAACTTTATGTGGTATTAGGTGGGTGTAAGACTTATTGAGGTATTTACTTTGTAAGTTATATAAATATCTAACCACTATGCTATATAACAGAACCTAGTGTAATATTGACTGTCAACTGTAACTGGAAAAAAAAAATTGTAATGAAAAAAGATAAATAAAGAAAGAAAATGTTTTGTTCCATCAATCCTTGACCTGGTAGCATGAAATTACCTAATATCAACTGAAATCGATCTCATTTCAAGCAAAAACCCAAGTGTACAAGAAAGACAACCTTGAAAAAAAATAGTAACTTACATTTTCAAATATATCTCATCCTAAAATTTTTTCACCTTAATTTATGACCTTAATATACTATGCTATTATTGCTAAAAATCAGTTGGAAAATTTTATATTGTAATTGATCTTGAAACAAGTTTTGCCAGACCGTAGTGAAGGCATTCTTGTTAGTTTTGCTCACTTGACTTGACTGTAGAACTTGTCTCCAAATACAATTTTGTTATTTCCAAAACTCAAATCTATCATGTAAAGGTCATGGATTTTTCCAGCAGACATTCAAAAGAATGTGTCACAAACTCTGCAGGCATTTCGCCTGGGGAATGCAACAAGCGCTGGAGCTTCAGTCGCACCATTAAACTCAGTGCCGGCTCCCCAGAGTGCTTCTTGGGAAGGCCCCAACTTTCATTTAGATGTTTAAATGCTGGTTTTCAAATATTCCCAGCTCTATGGAGGTGTAATTGGTATTTTAAAAACTGCACATAATTAATGTATACAATTTGGTGAATTTGGAGATTTGTATACACTTACTATATTGCCATCATCACAATCAAAGTAATAAACATATTCATCACCTCAAAGGTTTTTTTTTTTGTCCCTTTGTTATTTTTAGCTTAAAATCAAAACCCATGACTTTATAGTAATATCTAATATTATTTTAGTGAACAGGGGAAGGAAAAAATGTGTGGACATATTCCTATCAGAAGGAATCAAAGAAAATACCTGGTGCTTTTTCGTGGCTGTTGTTGGGAGTGATGTCAGTGTGTGTGTCTCCTATGTCTTCTAATATCTTCAAGACCTTCTGTCCTTAATAAGTGACATATCAATGTCTAAGAAGCAGTAGGTATGTGAGTATAATTACTCCTCTCAGACAATGTCGACAATTGGTATATGCCTGTTACTTCCTAAGAAGCCAGGGATGAGCCCTGAAATGATATTTTTCTGTTTTAGCACATCAGAGATCATTGGCACTTGAAAGGCAACCTCAGTCTTTATTAATCTCGGGAAGGTGGTGAGTTGAGATGCAGTGGTTTCCAAACAGGTCACAAGTCAGAATCCCCTATCTGTGAAGGTGGCCTTATCCCCAGTCTAGATGAATCTTTTTTTTTCTCAATGTATGTTCTTATTTATTTGTTACTCTTAGAAAAATCTCATTTTTGACTGGACTCAGACTTAGAGGCAGAAACTCTCAGAGAGGACAGTCTATGAGTCTTTTTCGCAACTGTTCCTGGAGTTTTTTATGTGGCCTCCTTCATTCTCTTAGCCAAAAGTTTAGCATATTCTGTGGCCCCTTCCTTATTTTTCTTAGCTCATTGTTTCTTCAGAGCAACAGGTGAAGTAACAAGACAAGACGCTGAATCTGAAGTTTCTTACCTTCTTTATTGAGGGGATTTTTCACGCCATATTAGCGGACATCATTTCTTTAGAGAGAGCGAAAAGTTTGTGGATTCTGCTGGATCTTTGGGGTCCCAGGTGATGAGGCACAGTAGTATCACTGAGACCAGGAATATCTTTCTCCCCTTTTGTTACAATGACCAAGTTGAGAATACTGAAATCGGCATTTACACTGCAACCCCAACAGATTTGCACTTTGTTTCTCAGTCCTTCTTGGTCTATAACTGGAATGTCCCTTACTCAGTAGCACGCGTACAAGGCTCTGGGTGAAGACATCCTGCTGCATGGGGAAACCCTTGTGTGTTATTGTCACCACTGATTCATACCACATAACCCTTCCATTCTTCACCCAGAGCTTCAGCAGCAACTTCTGTGGCCATACAGTTCTCATAAAAGGTACCAAGTTCACGCTCATCATCCACTTCAATGAGTTTCTGGCAGCCAGTGGCTGGAAAAGAGATGTTCAGCTTCATCATGAAGCTCCTGACCACCTCTGAGGCCCCATAAATAAGAGCTGGATGAATCTTTATAATGGGGGTGGGGTCTAGATGTTTGTGTTATTTAAAGGTCCCCATCAGTAAGACTAACACATTCAATCCTCCAACCAGTGTTTGCAACCATGAGAGGGTAGTGCAGTGAGACATAGGTGAGTGTCCCTGGGTCACTGTTTCCTAACTATATGACCATGCACGAGTGACTTAACCTCTCTGACCCTCTGAGTCCTCACTCTAAAATAGGAGTCTACATGGCTACCCCATAGTGGTAGGATGTAATAAAGCATGCATGAGATGTATCTGGTGAACAAGAGGCTCTCAAAAGAATTTCTGTTTCCTCTTCTTTGAATACTGTTTCTCTCTCTAGTCAGTAGGTGTTGTGGACTGAATGTTTGTGTCCCTCTAAAATTCACATGTTTCATCCTAACCCCAGTGTGAGGTACTAGTATTTGGAGATTGTGCCTTTGGAGGTAATTATGATTAGGTCATGAGGGTGGGCCCTTATGATAGGATTAGTGGCTTTATAAGGAAAAGAAGAGCTTGTTCTCCCTCTCTCTGCCTGATCATACTGATAAAAGGCTGTGTGAGCACAAAGTGAGAGGTTAGCCATCTGCAAGCCAGGAAGAGAGCTCTCACCAGGAGCCAGATAAGCCAGCACCTTGATTTTGAACTTCTCAGTCTACTATGAAAAATAAATCTCTGTTTCTTAAACCAACCAGTCTTTGATTTTGTATGGCAGCCCCAGCAGACTAAGATATAGGCAAACAAGATCTTTTAAATGGCTTAGACACAGGATAGTTGAGTGGATGGGGGAGTGGACAGAATATGTTCTTATAAATAGACTCTGTGGAAGCATCTTTTCAGAGCACATGTCTGGAGAGGCTCAGAGCGGGCAGCCCAGGTCAGCCACAGAGAGGAACTTGAGGCAGTGTTCTATAGCTGCCTTTGCAGGATATAGACTAAGATGACCTTGGAACTTGGAAACAGAGGGGACGGATGATGTCTCCTGAGAAAGAAGATACGTTAAAGTGCATTACAATAGATATGTGGGAGAAAATCAAGAGATGGTAATTAACTGTGTTACAGAGGAGTTGAGGAACAACCAAATATTTCATTAAAAACATCTAGAGTAGCCTGGCTGGTATGGCTCAGTGGTTGAGCACCAACCTATGGTGGCTTAGTGTTGAGCCACAACCTGTGAACCAGAAGGTCACAATTGGATTCCCGGTCAGGGCACATGCCTCGGTTTCGGGCTTGATCCCTAGTGTGGGGTGTGAAGGAGACAGCCAATCAATGAGTCTCTTTCATCATTGATGTTTCTATCTCTCTCTCCCTTTCCCTTCCTCT
>NW_005371541.1:1008815-1086676 GCF_000412655.1 Myotis brandtii
GAGTAATCTCTGTGAGAGAGGCTGGAAGCAATTATAATTCTCTACATGGAATCTTAATCAAACATGCTTGCCCTCTCTGGATATAAGTTGTGTGGGGAGGAAGGAAATGGTTGACCCTTAACACAGAAAGGGAAAAAACATCTCCAGAGCTAGAAGAAATTGGGAGAATTCAATTTCATAATGTTTCACATTGATGCTGGAGGCTCTGAAGAAAGCAGCCTTCATGGCCATCCAAACTTACCGTGAAATTTCATTCACTCATTTATGCATTCACTCAGTGAAAAAATATTTATTGAGTATCAACCATGTGCCATTCACTAAGCCAGGTATTGTGTGTACACATCATGGAGCCCACTGCATATGTTTATGGTGTAGCAGGGCATTTGTGTTTGCCTTTTCTAACAAATTTCACATCTTTAATCGGATTTTTCAAAAGGTTAAGAACCACAGATCAATGGGCAAATTAGCTTACTCTGTTTAATTATTGTGATTCAGGAAACATCTGCTCCTTTATTATTTGTGAACATTTTTTTTCTGATGTACTAGTTAGATAGTTTGCAGAATATACAAGGCAGACAGCTGAACTCCTCTGATCCCAAACTCTGGAGGAAGGTGAAAGGGATGTATAAGTCTGAGAACAAAGGTGCTTGGATTTATGTTATTTCAATGTTTCTCTTAAAGAAACACCTAGTGATTGGCACCTCACAGTTTCCCAGAGAAAAATGCCTATAGTTACTAGATGAAGTTGCATTTATTCTGACCCAAGTACTAGTAGTTTTGTCAATAAGAGGTTTATTTTTAGCAAAGATGTTTTCTAGCATAGAGCAGCTCTCTGGCAATCGGGATAGACAGCCTAATTTCAGCTAGAAACTCTGAGAAGACTTAATGTTATGGACCCCTAAAATTGTTCATCACACTCTGCAAATGAGAAAACAAAACAAAACAAAAAAGGTGTTAAGGGAGGTGGGTAGGAAGGAGTACTGTAGCAAACTTGGAGAAGTAAATGCAATTCTAAGGTGATTTTCTTAACAAAATATAACATGGATAGTTGGATGTGATTTTTTTCTTCAAGTTCCAGCGAGCAACAGTTTTTCTCTATTCCCATCCTGCCTGCAGGCTTCAGTTCTGAGCAGTGTTGTTTAGTGGAAACATTTCAGCAGCTACCATATATTGTAGGCTTAAACAGGTTTTTAATCATCCCAGGCAGGGGGGACATTTTATTTCAAACTAGGGGCAGGCTATGAAATTGGAGACTCATTAGGAACAAAAACAGATGAGCTCCAATTAAACTAACTGTTCTCTGCCAAAGCCCTGGTGTCTTGGAGGCTAACTTTGTTTAACTAAGGTTTACAGAACAAACACACGTGCCTCAGGTGTCATTATGGAAAAGCAAAGCCAGGAGGTAGCTTGGGACCTTTCAGAATCCAGGCCTCCCTTTGGCACCATTGTTTTCTTCTGAGATAATTACTGAGGAGCGTTTGGGGCACAGTCTAGTTCAGATCTCTCCATTAGATTTCAGAGCCTGGTTGCATAATGATTACATTTCTCTCATTTGCTTTACTTTCAAAATGACTTTTGCTAAACCCAGGAACATAGATACTGCCAGTCCCAGGATCAGTCCTTGGCAGCTCCTGGTCATTTGGGGGATAGCTTCTTCCCTGGAGGGGCTCTGCCTTCAGGAGAACTCTTTCCCTGCTGATTCTTCTGGAAAGAATGAGTCTCAACACTGGCTGCTTTTAGTAGCAGAAAACTGCTACTAAACTCAACTCCCAGATCTTTTGATTTTAATTGTCCAGGGACTTAATTTTTTAAAATATACTCATTGATTTTTAGAGAGGAAGGGAGAGAGAGAAACAATGATGTGAGATCAAAACATTATCAGCTACCTCCTCCGAGCCCTCTATCAGGATCAAGCCTGCAACCCAGGCATGTGTCCTGACCGGGAATCGAACCAGCAATCTTTCAGTGCTTGGGATGATGCTCAACCAACTGAGCCACACCAGCCATGGTGGGATTTAATTTTTTTTAAATTTATATTTATTATAAAACCCTCTGGTGATTCTAACGGGCAACCAGGGCTGAGAACAACAGACATCAAGATAGCTTGGAAAGCCAGACAGTCACTGCTGGGAAATTCACTTGGAACATTTTCAATGACATTGTCCTCAAAAACAGAGAATTTGTTGTGAGGCCTTGCCAAGTTCAATCGCTTTCAGGTGCAGCCTTTTGTTGCTCTATCCCCTGCTTCTCCCCATTCTGGACCCTAGGTTAGCTCAGCCATGACAATATACTGAATATGCTATGCTCCTCCACACCTCCATGAATTTTCACATACTATCCTTCCCAGGCACAGCACATACCCACCCACAACCTGCCCCATATCCCGGGCAAATTCCTTCTCCTTGGAGACCCAGCTCAAACCCTGTCCCCTTTCCTGGCACACTGATTCTGTCCACAGCACACTGCCATTTTCCCATGGTTCTGTAGAATCATCACTGCATCTCCCTCATAGCTCTTGATATGCCATAATCGTTTATCACTTGACATATATGTTCCCACCATTAGATTATGGGCCCTTGAAGGGAGACACTTATTGCTCACTATAGGGAGTATCTGATTTGAAAGTTGGTCAAGAGCAAGCTACTATCTGTCTTAGGGCCTTTGCAGTTGCTCTTCCTTCATGGGTTACTTCTTGAAAGACCTGCAAAAAGCAACTCCCAAATCAGTCTCTATCACCTAGCCCTACTTAATGTTCTTTTTGGCATTTATAGAGCATCTAAAGTTCCTTTATCTTCTTGTTTACTTTAGTGTCCATCTCTCTCCTCTGGAATGCAAGCTTCTTTTTTTTAAAAAAAAATATGTTTTTATTGATTTCAGAGAGAGGAAGGGAGAGGGAAAGAAAGATAGAAACATCAATGATGAGAGAGAATCATCCATCAGTTGTCTCCTGCATGCCCCACACTGGGGATTGAGCACGCAATTCGGGCATGTGCCCTGAATCTAACTGTGACTGGGAATCAAACGGTGACCTCCTGGTTCATGGGTCAATGCTCAACCACTGTCCCACACTGGCCGGGCTGGAATGCAAACTTCTTGTTTTTTAAAAAAATTATTTATTGTTTAAATTATTACATATAATATTACATATGTCTCCTTTTTCCTCCATTGACCTCTCCCCGGCTCCCCCCAGCCCCCCATCCCCCAGCACATGCCCTCACCCCGCTAGTGTCTGGTCCATTGGTTATGGAATGCAGACTTCTTCTCTGTCCTATCACTTCTTACACACTGGACCTAGAATAGCGTCTGCATCAGCTCGGGAGGTGGTAAATAAATATTTGTCTTACCCAGCTTTCATATTAATTCCATTTTGTATTCCTGAGCAAGATACATAACCTCTCTATGCCCCAGTTTCCTCCATTCCAAGGCTCTTTATTGCTATCCTCTTGATATAACCACTTTTAAGGAGGGAAAATTCTATTAAATGAGCAGATCAATCAAAAGTTGAATATAAATTTCAGAAAAATTAAATTGTCAGGGGAAATAGTATGTTTTAGAATCACACTAATTGACAATAATTATTCACAATAATTGGGTAATATTTTCCTGACAGGTTGGCTGCTCTGATTAAATAAGAAGGTATCTGAAGCACTTGGCAAGGATCTGTTCTCTCTCTTTCACTGAGTCCAAATTCACTCTATATTCAAGCCATGCAAGAATGCTAGATACCCACTCCCTCAAATTTGATCACTCCATTTTCAAATAAAGTTGTGCCAAACCATATTCATGCCGAAATTCATCAAACTTGTCCCACTGTTCAGCATAATTTGGGAGCCCATTTGGTCTGAGCTCTCAGACAAGTTATATATTTAAAGAGTCCAAGGATTATTGGTTAGTTTTATCTGCCATACCTGTATGGCCAGAGAGCTTGCCAATCACAGAAAACATGTGGCTGTTTTGTCCCTGTACATGAATGAGGCACTCCATGAGACCAGATGGTGTCAGAGGAAACTCATTAAGTCTTTCTGGACTTCTGCTCTGCAGCTCACATTATAATCTGGGAACCGCTGGTGTTTTGCAAGGAACCTACAGCTGTAATATAGAATCGACTCCCACAAACGTAACATATTGAATAGAAAAAGGTCTATACCTTTCTTATTTACATCAGTGTACAAGATTTTTCTAAGCCAGAGCCAATGACATTGTGTTGATCGCTTTACTTCCAGAGATGTGCCATCAATCGGTCCATCTCTCTCTACTTTAAGTTATTTTTCTCTGCTGGATCTTCACTATGTTTATGTGTTATGCTTAAATCACTCCATTCCCATGTCCCCTCCCTTCTTTAACATGTTTTAAACCCTTAAAGTAAGAAACACTCCTGTTCTCACTTCTTCTATATTTGAGATTCTTATGCATACTGCCTCCCCTTCCGAGCCAATTACACCCACATTGCAAAAATGAAATTAATTTTTACTTCAGTGGGACTCTATGCATTTACAACTAATTATCACTCACTATTTTCTTTTTCCTTTTTGGCCTAAGACTTTCCTTCTCCCCTTCCAACTTCTCTGTTTTCTCTTCATAACAATTGTTGAGGCTCCTCCTCTTCTGTTGTGTTCTCCTGGACTCTCAGCTTGACCCTGCTCCCCTCTTGCCTTGGACAGCCTCCTACATTACAGTATTTGGGGCTATAGGCCAAATGCGTTGACTGTCTCTTCAGGATGTTTCCGCAATGATGATCATGACCTCAATGCTAGGTTTACTATTTCCACATGGCCAGATGCATTCCTCCTTGTTCTTCCTGATTGATCACTATCCATCAGTTACCTGAGCTAGACATTGGGGAGTTACCCTTATACCCTTTTCTTTCTTAATCAATCACTAAGTCCTGGTCATTTGACCTCTCAAAAATATTTTACTTTTCCCTCTCTACTTTATTCTAGTAAAATGGACCTAGCACAGGCTTTACCTTCTTTTGTCAGGAATATTCTAAGTATAATTGGCCTCACTATCTTCAGGCTTGGATTTCCCTACCTCCCTTTTTTCCCACCCCTTAAATTGATGTTTCATACTCCACACTGTAGCCAGAGGAAACTCTGAGCATGTCATCCTCCTGCCTAAATTCGTTACAGCTCTTTATGAATGTCCAGTGCCTTGGAATGACATACTCAGCCTTCCGTGAGCTGGCCACTCTATTTCCAACTGCTTTCTGATTTGCACTTTTGACTTTTTAAAAAAAATATTGTATTAATTTTTAGGGAGAGAGGAAGGGAGAGGGAGAGAGAAAGGAAAACATCAATGTGAGAGCAGAACATTAATTGGCTGCCTCCTGCACACCCCCCCACCCCCACCCACCCACCAGGGATCGAACCCTCAACCCAGGCAGGTGCCCTGACGAAGAATTGAACTCGCAATCCCTCAATGCACAGGATGGAATGACACCCAACCAACTGAACCACACTGGCCAGGACTGCACTTTTTACTTTTTAGTACTAATTTTCTGATTGTCCCCCCAACATAGCATTTGGTTCCAGAACTCCATATCTTTTCTTAGGCTGTTGCCTCTGCCCAGAATTATTATCCTGACTTTATTAGCTTGAGTAATTCTTGCTTATCTTTGAAGACTGTTACACCACATCTTTCTTATAAATTTTCCTTGACCATGGATGTATGGATATATAACTGCTCCCACAAAAGGAATATTCAGTTTGATGTAATAAAACAATATTGGCAAGAGCACCAACTCAAGTGGGCAGTAAGGTACATTCTTATCCCTTCCCTGCTACTAACCAGCTATGTGACCTTGGACAAGTCATTGTTCTAAATCTTCTTGTGCCTATAATGACTTTCTTAAGCTAGCAGCTTTCCAAAGTTCTCTCCAGCTTCCAGTTCCTGCATTGTTTTTTTCACCAGGGACAAAGCATCTCAGAGTTGTCAATAAATCAGCACTTAGCACAACTACAAGCCTTGTTTATTGATCACTCTTAAGGTAAAGTGGCTTTTATACGAAGTCAAGTCGATATATGTGTTAAAGTGTTCAAAGTAACTGCTTTACATACTTAAGAGAATCAAGCAAACCATTGGGTCAGCCTAGCCCCACCTTGTGGACAGCGGGGGTGTTTGTTTTGTTTGCTTTGTTTTAGTTTTAGTTTTTCTTTCCCTTGATGAAAGAGGCCAGGTCTGGGAAGACAGACCTTAGCAGAGGGGAGGGAGCATGGATTTTTGAAGTCAAATCTGGATTCAAATTCAGAATTCATTTTATGTATGATATTGAATAAGTTACATAGCCTGTCTAGTTTTCCTCAGTACTAAATTCAAAATAATTACTATTAGAGAACAGCAATAGGCCAAGCACATGTCAAACTCCTGAAAAGCACTTGGCACACAGGAAGTGCTCAGTTATCATCACCATCATCATCATCACCATCACCATCACACTAGCTAGGAGACAGTGATCAGTCAGGTAATGGTCCTTAAATATTTCATTATGTGGGGGACATTTATATCAGCATCAAGTAACCACAAAATGCTCTAATGTTAGGTTCAGAAGCAACTCAGGATAATGCAACTCTTTTACACATAAGGGACACAAAATCCAGAGAAGTGAAAAGATTTATCTAAATATAATTCTCTAGCAAGTGATACTACAGGGACTTGAATCCCATTCTCTGGATCAAAGTTTAATCCCTACCCTATAGTTTGTGCTTCTCAAACTTTAGCTTGCATCACAGTCACCCAGATATAGCACCGGTCACTGCACCCCACCCCAGAGATTCTGATTTAGCATATTGGAGGTATGCCCAAGAATCGGCTTTTTTAATACGCTCCCAGGTAATGCTGAAGCTGTACCTTGAGTAGCCCTGTGACACACAGCTCTGTTCTGAATTGGCTAGGAGCAGTTCTTGGCTTTCTTATACATCTCACTCTCAGGAAGTGACAAACAGAGAAAGATGAGGCCATAAGGCTTGATTATCCCTATCAAGTTTCATATGGGACACCCACTATCCATGAATGGAGTATGAGCTATCCTTCCATTCTTGCATTTTCTTACCACACTCTTAGACAATGAGCATTAGGTTTCAGGAAAATATACTCCCCAGATTGATTTTATAAAAATTGCAGTTTGTTTTGGCTGGCGTGTTTATAGTCGTGTTTGGAGCTTGCAGATGTACATTGAAATCTGCAGTGTCTGGGATGAGAAATTGGCTCTGGGCTCCTCATTTACTTCTGTGCAGCTTTTGTACTTCGGTGGTGGGAGAAAATACAGCACAACCCAATGCTAGCTGGAAAGATGACACAGGAAATGCATTGAGGAATTGATCCTTGCCACCAATTTATCTCCTCCGAGAAGAAGGAACTGGATTATATTCTCAATGTTCATTTGTTAAGTAGGCAGCTTAGCACTCCTGGCTCATATTCCCATAGAAACAATCATGCTCTTTGATCTGCATTATGGAATACAGAAGGTTTTAATGTACTTACCTAGAAACCAAATTAGTATGTGTAAAATAATTTCCTATGAAAAATATCTTCATCTTGTGGCTAGAAGGCAAGGGTGGTTCAAAGAACAAACCTCTCTGAAATACTGTATTTCTTGGAGAAAGAGGTGTTGTGGCAGATTAGGTTTGATTTCAGTGTCAACAAATTATGTGCAAAACATAAAAGTACTTTAAACCTCTGTTACCTTTTCTGCTAAGAGCTGATAATATACACCTCACAGTGTCCTTGCAACAGTTCAACAAGATAATATGTGAAGACTTGCTGCTACCATATCTTGAATGAAATAGATACGCAGTAAATGACTGTTGTCGATTATTAAGGAGCATGAATTCTCTGACTTCAATCTCTTCACTTCAACACACATGGTTTTCCCTGGTGAAAGAAGTGAAGGGATTGAGAAGTACAGATTGGTAGTTACAAAATAGTCGCAGGATGTAAAGTACAGTACAGGGAATAGAGTCAATAATATTTTAATAACTATGTATGGTGCCGGGTGGGTACTGGAAATATCAGGGGGGACATTTTGTAAAATATATGATTGTCTAACCACTATGTTGTACACCTGAAACAAATACAAAGTAATATTGAAAGTAAACTAATGGGGAAAAAATTTTAATCATTTACATTTATTTTTAAAATCCCATTGTCCTTAATTATGCAGAGCAATTCTGCTCTCCCCGTTCAAATCCAAAATGTATATATCCTAATCAATCTCGGAATAAAAAAAAAAGTTAAGAGTTCTTTATTTAAGGACCGATCTACCTTGAAATGCAGACTAATTACTTTTGTTTTAATCACTCACACTGTTTTTGAGCTTTAATTCTTTGTTACATTTTTAATTTCCTCCTAAGCAATTTATGAAACAATTTTATAGTGTTTTCTCCTAGAGGACAGCTAGAATTTTTTGTATCTATTTACATTGTGTTACATTTTAATACAAAATATTTAAGGGTGATGTATATATTTATTAGTGTTAATTAAAGAGAAAACCATGTGTGCTTAGGAATGAGAATGTTTGTTGCTTTAAGTAGATATTTCAACAACACTCATGTCACCTCAGTGCTGAGGATAGTGAATGAAGGTGACAAAAATCCTGCCAAATGGCATTTGGAGGCAAATGGGGAAAACAAGATAAATGAAGAAAATATATACACTCTAGGATAGTTGTAATTGCTAAGAAGAATAAAAAAAGATTTAGAAGAGGTAATGGAGAATTAGGAGGGAGTAGAAGAAGGTAATTTTGGATAAGGCAGCCTTTCAGGCTCAATAAGGACATAATAATAAAACACTGACATTGTCACAGGAGTGACCCACATGGAAATCTAGGTAAAGACTGACCCGGGTAGAGGAAACCACAAGTGCAAAGGCCCTGTGGCAGAAGCAGGCCTGGGATGATCAAGGCACATTGAGAAGACAGACTGCTGTGGCTAGAGCGAGTGAGTAAGCAGGGAGTAATGAGAGCTGAGATCAGAAACTTATACTACCCGACTTAAAATCCCATTGTAAATGGGTTTTTACTTTTTATTTTTGGAAAAATGAGAGCTGCTGGCAAATTTTAAGCAGGGAAATCACATGATTGGGCCAATGTTTGAAAAGGTTTATTCTGACTGTATTTTCTATAGAATAGAAAATGGGAAGGCAAAGGCAGAAACTGGGAGATGGCTTAAGAGACAGAATTCAGGAAGGAGAAATGGTGGCTTGGATTAGAGATGTGGTAGTGATGTGCTTAGAATTGATCAAATTCTGGTTAGTCCTTAAGGAAGAGCCGAATGGATTTGCTATGATTTGAATGGTAACGAGAGAGCCTCCCACTTGGCATTGCAGAATAGATGGCATATTCCCACCTGGAGAGCTTGCCATTCTGCGTCAGGTGGAGGTGGGGGGAGTCTGCTGAGCAAAAGCATTTGATTTTACGTTGCCGTAAACAAATGTTCACGCGCCACTGATATTCAGTTATGTTTTACTGCATTCCTTACTAACGACGGTGTTCTGAGGTAGAGATGAATGTTCTGGGGAGATTAAATCACCCATTCTAGCAGATTCCAACTTGTGATGTGCGTGCCTCGTTTCCACCTTATCTCTGACTAGTGTATTGTGCCGTCACTTAACTTGGTGCTTCTTGTTGCAAACCTATAGTACATGCAGTGATTTGTTAGTCTCTTACAACATAACTAATTTCACAAGTAATCTCAAGTTTCAACTAAAGAGGATACATGGTTTTGTTTGTTTGTTTGTTTTCTGGAAGCTCGAACATCATCCAGGATTCTTTCCCTCTCTAGGTTTCATGTTAGTTCCAAGTATCTGGAGATTCCATTACCTCTGTATCGCTCACATCCTTCCAAATGTCTTTAGCTATTGGCCACATTCCTAATTTCTCTCTCACTTGGATTTCTGGAACAGCCTCTCAATTTGTCTCTTTCCCTGTAGTTCAGCCACACTTACCTCCCAATCAATTCTCTACACAGTAATAACTGATCTTTCAAAAGAACACATTTGATGCTCTTGTGGTTCTATTTACATCCTTGCTTGGTTCCCCAGTCCTCTCAAGATTAAACTCCTGTAGCATGTTTAAAGAGCCTGCGTCATCTGGGTCCTACTTACCTTAAATGCCTCCTATCTTGAAACACAATTTTTGGCATTTCAGTCCATTCACTCTATGCTGTTCCTGTCCCTTTCTCCTCAGGGCACTGAGCTCTTGGCCATGTTTCAGATGTTGAACTTACTGTTCTCTCTTCCAATGATATATTCTCCCCATCTTTCCTCACCCTGCTCATCCCTAAGTTCTCAGCTTAGATGATTTTTTTTTCCCTAGCAAACCTGTACAGATTCAAGTGTGAGTTAAATATCCATCCATTAGATGAACCAGCATTGGTTTCACCACAATAATTAATAACTTCCTGCTTACTTCTCTGCATTCTCCATTGGACGGTAGGCTCCAAGAGAGCAGGAGCTAGCTCACCTGTACATATGGTATCTCTAACCTGTACAGAGAGCAGGAGCTAGCTCACCTGTACATATGTGCCCCAATTTTGGGCACATTCTGGACACTCAGTGATACTTGTAGATTTGTCTTGGATTGAATGGAAAAGCATAGAATCACAGTTGAAAATCCCTTCAAGAATTACCTTTCCCCTTTCACTCCTGCACTCCTGTCTTCTGGACATATATGCAAAAACTACACACACACACACACACACACACACACACACACACACACACACACACACACACACACACACACACACACACACACACACACACACACACCAGTACACACACATATGCACACATGTGTACTTTCAATATCCCCGCACTAATTTGTGCTAGGGTTAATTTGGAGAATTACTGGGTTTCTACATTTAACACAATGGTAATCCTTTCCTTGTAGCCCTTTCTTCTCTTAATTCACTCCAAGGTCTCCTTAAGATCTCTCATCACACCTGCTCTGGCACACTTAGCTCCTCTTGCTCCATTTCTCTCTCTCTGAATATTCTCTTCCCTGAATATTTCACTCACTTCAACTATCACCTTTATACAGTGGGGCCTTGACTTACGAGTGTCCCGACTAACGAGTTTTTCGAGATACGAGCTGTCTCTCGGCCGATTTTTTGCTTTGAGTTGCGAGCTAAAATTCGGGTTACGAGCCAGCTTCAGATACCCCACCGCTAGTTGGCGCAGCAAATGTCACAGTGAACGCCACAACATCAGCCCAGCATCACGTGTCTCACTCGTTCACTTTAAGATTTGACATACCAGTAATTTGAGTTACGAGCTCCGTCACGGAACGAATTAAACTCGTAAGTCAAGGCCCCACTGTATAGATAAATAGAATATTTGTATCTCTACCTCTGGCCTCTCAGCCAAAGTCTAACTTTATAATTTCCAAGTGATGAGCTAAGCATCTTTGTGCATTCACTGCCTGTGTTACTCAAACACAGCTCTATAAAAAGTTCAGTTACCTGCACCTCCCTACACGTTCCTACTTCCAATTTCATCCGGGGTGTCGTGGAGTGGCTGTCTGGACCCTCAAGAGTTTCCTTTCTCCTAAGAGGACCACAGACCATTAAGTGACTCTCTAATGCTCTTTATGTGACCTGCCTCCTGGCTATAGCCGGTTGATATAATAGGAGTATTTGCCTGACTCAAGGTGGGCCAGCCAAGCAGTAATGCATTTTTTGAAGTTTGAACTTAGCAGATAGATAGATGGCATGGTCAAGAGTGCCTAGAGAGGAGCCACCTCAAGGGCAGCCCTCTCAAGCAGAGGTCCGCACACTACTATGTGGGCCACTCAGCAGCTTTCTTTCTGGCCCTTCCGACATCTTGGTTACTCAATTCTTTCATCAAATTCATTAGTTATCCTTTCACCCTTTCCATACAGTCCTACCACCTTTTTTTATTTTTTCACTAATCAGAGACAGTAAAAGGTTGACAAATCAAGCCTCAGGTTTCACAATCAGCTCAGATCACCTTGAATGCCTCCTGTCCTCAGTCGCTGCTTTACACTCTCCTGCCAGGTTTGCCTCTGCAACTTTGCCGCTGTCTGTGCCCGTCCCTTTCTGCCCCTGGACACGACCTCTGGCCAAAACTGCTGCAGCAGCCTGCTCACTGGTCTTCCTGTCTCTGGTCTCTTTCCTTTGTCTTTCATTGTGCTTTTGCTCTTATTATTACCAGAGGAAGCAAACAGGACACTGCTATGATCATGTCACTCCACTGCCCAGAAACATGTATTAGATCCTCTATATTCAACTCTCTTATAGATACTTGTGCCTCTTCATTATCTGCCCTTCCCCCAATTCTCAGTCTGATAATTTCTTTCTCAAGCCCATTGTACTAGAAGTTGAAGTTACCTAGTAATATCTGATTATGATCATTGCTGGGCCAATTCATGTAATTTCAAATGCCTGCACAGAAAAAAAAACACCAAAAAACCTTGTCATATGCCATTCATTCATTCATTCATTCATTCAACAAATAGTTACAAAAAGCTTCTAATTGCCTAGCACTCTTTTAGGTGCTGAGATTATATGACAAATAAGATTCATGGTGGGCCTTACAGAAGTGTTATATGCAAGTGGAAAGAATGAAATAACAAATATATAAAGAAAAATAAGTTCAGGGAGAGGAGTGAGTCTTATGAAGAGGATAAAACAGCAATTTGACAGATTAATGGGCAGTGGTGACAGGAAACAGAATATTTCTGAATGGGTGACCAAGGAAGCCCTCTCTGAGGACAGCATTGGAGCCTAGAACTGAGTGATGAGAGTAAGCCAGACATAAGAAGGAAACAGCTTTGAGGGAAAGAGACTTCCACATGGAAGAATCAAGAAGCACAATGGGCCGAAACCGGTTTGGCTCAGTGGATAGAGCGTCGGCCTGCGGACTGAAAGGTCCCAGGTTCGATTCCGGTCAAGGGCATGTACCTGGGTTGCGGGCACATCCCCAGTAGGAGACAGCTGGTCGATGTTTCTCTCTCATTGATGTTTCTAACTCTCTATCTCTCTCCCTTCCTCTCTGTAAAAAAAAAAAAAAAAAAAAAAAAAAAGAAGCACAATGGGTTTAGGCAGGATAATCTTAGTTTATTTAAAGAACTGAAAGATCATGTGAAGAGAGAACTGTGATTTTAGGGGGCATTGGGGAGATTAGAGGATGAAATTGATTTTAGTTAAAATCAAAGAGAGGCCAATACTTGGTGAAGAGTTTGACTGTTTTCCCCAATGGAATAGATAACTACTGGAAACCTAGAAGCAGGGAAGTTATATGAAAAATGTGCTCTTTCATCTATAAAGATTAATATAAATGAATTGAAGATCAATATAAAGACTAATGCTGTGCAAAAACAAAACAGACCATGGGGGTGTGAGAGTGAAACCAGGAAGTTCAGATGAGCAGTAGTGAGAATTAGGCAGAGAGAGGTGATATTTTCAAGGTGGAGCCCATTGAATTGCATGGGATTGAGGGGTCTCATATTTTTAACATATAGTAGACACTTAACATATGTGTATAGATTCATTGAAGGAATGATTGAACCACTATTCATGGTCAAACTCAGACTCTGTGAAGCATTTCTGATGGACCTCAGCCCTCCTACTTCCCTGATCCTCTCACTCCTCTGAGTTCCCACTGCACCTTAAACACACTTTCTCATGGACACTCATATTCTTCCTGGATTTAGTGATTTACGGGCATTCCTTCCTTACCTCCCGCTCTGGGCTGTGAACTTCTTCATGGTAGGGAACCCCCACACTCCTTGCCTGTCTTGCATGGCACATACTTGGTGTCAAATCTTTTGAAGAATGAATGAATGCACGAGTAAAGTGAGAGGGAAATGATGTGAAGGTCACAGTCCTCAGATAAAGCAGTGGTTCCGGAGCCACAGCATCTGAAGTCTGAGGATCTTTTCACAAAGATTGAATGATCGTTGGTTGGAAGCCCAGAACTAATTGAGAGACTGGGGGTGGCTGTGTGTCAAAGAACAGAGCCCTATGAGACAGTGGGAGGCTGGCTTTATGAATGAGGACAGGTTCATGGTCACATACGAGGAACAGCGGTTGTGTCTTCACCATTTTGAATTCCAGTTTCTTCCATTCTCAAAGGCATGTAGTAATAGAAATAGTTCAGAGATGGCTGGTGAAGAAATAATAATAATTAGTCTTACAAAGAAAGCACTCATTTTGTACTCTGCGATGCCCTGAATGCTTTAGCTGTACTGTGTGTTAACCCCTTTATTGCTTCTGACAACAAAAGTAGGTATGCATTTTTATTATTCTCATTTTATAAATCGCCAAGGTAAAGCACTTACCATAGCACCCGACACAGAAAACGCATTCTGTGAAGTCCTAGGGAAGAAAGAAACCCAAATCTAGATATGGAGCCAGAACACCTGGTCCTAAAACCCAGTTTTGCTGCTGTTCGTGACCTTGGATAAGGCAAACTCTCATAACCTCAATGCTCTCATTTTTAAAATAATCTGATACAGGGAATAAGCGAGGCAAAGTCTGCAAAAGTGCAAACACATGTAAAATTACAACAAAATCCTGGATAAATGCAGGCATTTGGAAAGTGTTTGAGTTGCCTTTTTAACACAAGTGTGTAAGATGCCAGCCCATTTAAAGGCACAGTTCTTAGGAGAAAGCCCCTCATTTTCCACAGTCTTGTTACTGACAAGAGCAGTCTTTCTGAGACATGATCTGTGACATTCTCCCGTTCAGAGCATTGACAGCTTTAACTAAAAATTAAAACCTTGGTAGCTGATGATCTTACTTCGTTCCTAGGCTTACCCATCCTGGAGTGTCGTGGCCAGCTAGAGAGAATGTTGCCTGTGAGTGCCTTTTCTCTGCTTAGGAAGCACCTCCTGCTCCATTAATTTCTGTGACCCTCCCGGAAATTCTGTAAAGAGCAACATTATCGCAGTCTGTCCATTCCAGGGTTCTACCTTCTGTAACTCCAAGTTTAGTGCTGGGTTCAGGAAACCCCTGCTGTATCTAACTGCTTCCGACGGCTAAAATGAAAGTAGAGTATCTCTCAGTCTCCTCATTAGCCTACATCTTCTAAATTGTTTGATGTTCCTTTTTAATATTTTAAAATGTACCATCTTCAGAGTCCTTTCTTAGAAAAAAGTGGAAGTTCAGAGATAAGAGGGCTAATTAAAGTTGCCCTTTCCTTTTCAAAGACAAGGTCCTTGTTCCCGATACTAAACACAAACATATACACTCATGCAACTATATTGCAAGTGGTTTGCTCCTATCAATTAGATTCTATCTTTTGGGTTTCAATTTAGAATTAGCTTTTTTTTCATATCTAAAGGAGTGTCTACTGTTACAAGCAAATTAATTACTGGAGGCCCGGTGCACAAGATTCGTGCACTGGGGGGAGTTGGGGGGGGGGGACGGTCCTTCAGCCCGGTCTGTGCCCTCTCACAGTCCAGGAGCCATCAGGGCATATCTGTCTGATGGCTTACGCTCGCTCCCTAAGCCAGCAGTTGGACATCCTTAGCGCTGTCGCAAATGCAGGGAGAGGCTCCCGCCACCGCTGCTGCGCTCACCAGGCATGAGCCTGGCTTCTGGCTGAGTGGCACTCCACCTGTGGGAGCGCACTGACCACCAGGGGCAGCTCCTGTTCTGAGTGTCTGTTCCCGGTGGTCAGTGCATGTCATAGCGACCAGTCGTTCTGCCATTCAGTCAATTTACATATTAGCCTTTTATTATATAAGATAATCATGTGTTGGGCAGACTAATCCCCCCCCCCCCCCAAGACATCCACATCCTCATCCCCTGAACCTGTGGAAATGCTGGGTTACATGGAAAGGGTAATTAAACTTGCAGATGGGATTAAGGTTGCCAATCAGCTTACCTTAAAATATGGAGATGATCCTGAATTATCCAGGCAGACCCAGTAAATCACAAGGATCTATGAAAGAAAGAGGCACAAGGATCAGTTTCAGAATAATGCCTGAGGAAGACTCAACTGGCCACTGCTGGCATTGGAGGGGAGGTGGCCACTAGCCAAGGAATGTGGACAGGTTCTAGAACTTCAAAAAGAAAAAAAAAGAGAGAGAGAGATTACTTCTTAAACCTCCTAACAGAGTACAGCCCTGCCAACACCTCAGAGACCCACTTCAGACTTCTGACCTCCAGAGCAGTAAGCTAAGAAATTTTGTGTTGTTTTAATCACCAACTTTGTTGTAATTTGTTACAGCAGCAATAAAAAAACTAATATAGCATTTCAATAATTTTCTTGAAATAATAGCGTTTCAAGAAAACTGGTGATCTCTAGCAGAAGTCAATCAAGCTAAAACATTGACTGACAGTAAGTTCTGGGAAATATGTAATTCTCAGAAACCATCCCCTTTCTAGCTCTCTTTTTGGAGATCAAAGAAATGGTCTTCATGATAATTGAGTGTGTGTGTGTGTGTGTGTGCGCGCGCGCTTACACTTAAATCAAGGACCATTTAAACTTAAAAAACCAAATTCTAGAGTTTGCTGTCTGAGAAAAGATTGAGAGAAAGAGAGAGAGAGAGAGAGAGAGAGAGAGAGAGAGAGAGAGAGAGAGAGAGAGAAAAGGGGGCTTTAGAAGTGTTCTCAGAGGAGGATCTTGAGAACTCTACAAATATTTTTCCCACGAAGTCCTTACAGCACTTTGTACAGACATGATCCAGATAATCATCCAGAGTCTTTGGAGGTCTGGAATGCATTTAAGGCTAGACCTGTTGAGCTCTCTTTCCGAAGTGCTGCTGTGTGACAGGAAATGAGCCAATGCAGCTCTGAGAATGCCCAGGCCAATCTCCGGGAATCCTGTGCCTAAGAACTGAGAGAACAAGCTGAGGAAGTGATGTATCTGGGGCAGCAGTGTCCTGCCCCAAGTGAGCAGGAAGGTGTCACAGAGCCTAGGAACAGACATTGAAGGCAGGGCCCTCAGCGTGGCTATAGCTATTGCAACATTCACGGAAATGCCATTGGCCACACTTTTAAAAACACCTGCTCTATTTCTGAGGTCATTTGGAGCTACTGCTGAGAAAGTAGAATTGATGAGCTACTATGCATATCTAGTTAAAAGGAACCCAGAGACTATGGACCAGACCTAGAAGGTGGGACTAGTTCAGGGAGAATTAATTCCTTGCTCATCTCTTTTCAATAGCCTTTTAAAATTCTATTTTAGATCTCTTCTCCCTGGCAGTCTCTGAGAATCTCACAGGCAGAAAACAGGCTAAAGTCAGCTTGAATCTGTCATGGTGGCTGGCACAGAGAATCACTTATCTCTTCTCCCTCTCATTTCTTCTCCCCCTTTTCTTCCACTCTTTCCTCCTTCCTCCCACTTCTCTTCTGAGCCCCTCCTTCCCCATATCTCATTTCTTGACCTTGCTCCAGGAAAGAACTTGCAGCTAAACATTTACATTTCCGTAGAGGCTAAGGCCCTACCACTTGCTACCTTTCTGGATACCATTTGCATTTTAAATCTTGTTTCTCTTTGTTTAGTGGGCCACAATAAAAACAAAACAAAAATACTGATCTTTAGGAATACCTCCCCAGGGATGTAAGAACACTAAGTCTTGAGTGAGAATTTCTGTGGTTAAATGTCAACTCTTTGACGTCTACCAATTGTCTGGGAGGAAAAACTTTTCCTCTCTCCTCTTAATGTTCAGTAACTGGGACCTGCAAATTAGACTAACAAAAGTCAGATGAACAGAAGAAACGATATACAATTTTATTAATAGTTATGTGCATGAAAGTTCAAAGAAGTGAAATTCAAAGAAGCAAACTCTGGAGCTTGTATATCATTTTGACAAAAGAAAGGGAGTTTGAATTTCAAGGGATGATAACTTGGAAAAGTGACTAGGAAATATATGGGGGAAACGAATAGAAGATAAGGCTTGTTTTAGCTATGGTTGTTTATGCAGACTTAACCTTGGTGCTGCCTCTCTATCTCTGGAGATAAGAGCTATTCCCTGATTCCTGGCACAGGGTGCGGGGTGGGGAGGCAGGTTCACAAAGGGAAATGTATGCTCTGCTTTTAGTGAGATAAAAGGAGGGCAGAGAACTCTTCTTGCATCTGCAGACTTTCAATCGCCTTTAGCTCAACAATCCTTATGCCAAAATGGCATATTTTGGAGTGTTCTATTCTGATCCCTTTCACAATGTTGGGTGAGGCACTTAAGTTTTTATATTTCAGTGACCTCATCTGTAAAAGGGGGTTAAAAATATTACCTACCCTATCAGGATGTTGTGATGATTCAGTGACATCATTGATGTGATGCATATTATACATCATCTATCACATAGTAATGACTTAAAATTATTGCAATCTTCATTAAAATATAATAAAGATAAGAATCATAATTATGATTATCTTTTGTAATCACTGCCCTAAGGCCAGCTCATTAGAGTGGTAGGTGGCAGTCACTTTTTAGGGAGTGTCTAATATATGAAAAGGGTCATGATATGTGAGCCAAAATGTTCTGACGTATTAAATTGGGGAACCCAAGAATCCACTCAGTTGAGACATGAGGGGTCCAGGAAAAGGAAATTAGAGGAAAACAAACTAACAAAAAACATAACTCATAGGGAAAGAATATATTTTTATGACATTTCCAAATCATCTACTAGTTTGTTTATATTAAGGTCACATACTGCACATGCTTGGATCATAAAATACAGGAGAACTCTTTTCAAGATACATTTGGCACAATTTTGCAGAAAGTTTCCTAAAGTGGCAGGCATTCTCCCACCATCACCATCACATCGTTGATTCAATCGGGCCACTCAAACCGGAAAATGAATGCTGAATTGTTTAATGAGCAACCATATTCATATTTTAAAGAAATCCTTTCCAGATGCATTTACTAATCTTTTAGAATGAGCCCTGAAGCTAAGTGAGATACCTTGAATCCTGTTGTGTTTGAGTGGGAAGCTTGTCAAAAGAACATTGAGAGATCTCTCCAAATAATTGAGAAACCCCAAGATAAAGAGATGTGCTATCCTTTAGGTTACAAGAAAGGGTTGGGGGTAGAAGAGAGGGCACCAGAAGGTGAAAAAATCCTAAAACTAGAAGAGACACCAAAGGTCACACGCCAACCTTGTCCACCTTACTTGCTCTATCCTCTTCTCAGTTATTTTTCAAAACCTAGATTAGGCTTCTCTTTTCAATGGAACCTTCTAGATGATGCCAATCACATTGATATCTTGCTTCTCTTAGCTCCTAGTGACTGAGAGTAGAAAATTTTTCTATTAGAAATAGTTTTTTTAACTTTTTAATTTGTTATCCTGATTTCCCCTGTAGTTAATAATTCAAAAACAATGAAGAACTAGGGACTCAAACTAATATTGTTCATTGTCCAAATCCCTTGATTGACAAATCAGTTTTCTGCACCTCTTTTAAGCATCTGTAAAATAAAATGATTGGATTATTTTATATTTAAATGATCTCTAAAGATTTATACAAATATAAACTAATAACCTTAAATATAAATTTGACTTAACTAGTTTTTACATACCTTGTTGTTCCATCTATATTTTTGAGAGACAATAAGTAGATAGGTAAATCTATCTAACTTTAACATTTTATTCTTAATTTTATTAGTGAACTAGGGTCCCAGTGCATGAATTTGTGCATCTTGAAAGGAACTGTGGGCCATGAGGCTGCAGTGGGCACAGAGGTGGGTCTCGGTGCATCCTTTGTGCCCCCACCCAGCCCCTCCCACCGTGCCCCAGTCCCCTGTCTGCTGGCAGCCTCACTCCCACAACCGCTGCTCCCATGCACTGACAATGCTTGGCCCGCTCACACCTGTGGAGCATTGGGGTCGGTGCCAGCAGCGAGTGTGAGCAGCAGCTGCTGCCCTGATTGCCCCTCAGGAACAGGGGGAGGTGGAGAAGCCCTCAGGGATGATTGGGGCCAGCAGCCACTGCTCACACTTGCTGACGGAGCTGAGCTATCGGGACCGGCACCGGGTGCCAGCAGTGGGTGCGAGTGGGAGTTCCGGTGCTGGTAACAGGTGTGAGCGGGGCTGTCATCAGCAGGGGGTCAAGAGGTAGCTGCTGGCCCCGATCACCCCTCAGGAGCAGGGGGAGGTGGAGAAGCCCTCAGGGGCGATCAGGGCCGGCAGTGGGCAGGGCTGGTGCCAGCAGCAGGTGTGAGCTCTGGGCAGGATCGCAGCATGTGGAAGCAAAGAATTTTCAGTACCCACCAGAGGCTCACCTTGATGACAGCGACCGGTGCCCCGCCTTGGTCTGGTGCCCCCGCTCACCTGCTCCATCATCCCACTGCAGCTGACACCGGCCATGTTCTGTGCTCTGCCGCCTATTGCCCATGCCATCCATGTTCAGTGCGCGCCCCCTGGTGGTCAGTGCACATCATAGCAACCGGTTGTTCGGTTGTTCTGCTGTTCGATCTATTTGCATATTAGGGTTTTCTATATATAGATATGTGTAAAGATTTTAGAATAGTGCTTGACATTTATAAGTTCTTCCTAAATGTTAGCAGCTATTATTTTTGGAGTAAATTGATTACAAATCTTGATTGTGCCCCTTATTTAATGTGACTTTGTGAAAATAATTTAATCTCAATTATCCTTGGCTTTTATTTTATTTTATTTTTTTTGAAATAGGGATAATAATACCTAACTCTGGTTTGTGGTAAGATTGAATGTATTTATACAAGGAAAGTAGAGAATATGACTTAGAGATAAGTGGGAAGGAAATGCTAGTTTATCTCTTTGGTATCCCTTTCCTTTGGAATGAAAGGGTGATCTTGAGAAGGAGGGCAGCCAGGGTATATTTTAAAACAACAAATAGGGGAGAAGTTTGCAAGCTGTTGCAACTAAATGATAGAGCTGCCATCTGAAATTATTTTTGTTAAATAATATGCAGGCAACTATTCTTTCCCAAAATGTCACTAGCAAAACACTCCTGCCCAGTTCTCCACCATTTCTCTCAAGTTCTCAGATGATGTGTGAAATTATTTGACAGTATTATTGCCTTACAAATCCTGATTTGGGGACAGCATATGAAAGAGCTGGCAATGTCCTTTGGGAGCCAGGAGATCCTGTAAGTGGAGGCAACAGAAAGAGTGTTGGGGTCCAGCCCCAGCAGGTCCAGGGGTTCCCAAAGGTGTGGACAGAGTCGGCGAAGAAGGAATGACATGGAGACAGTGTTCAGTTGATCAGCATAGCGAGGTTCTCTAGCCAGGTTCTCTATTCTCTTGTTACATCTGTATTTGTACCAGTTGATTTTAATCCTATCCATTCTATTCCAAAGGTTAGGGCGTTTGTAATCTCCATTCCAAGGTCACTACTCTATTGTTCTGTTAAGCTCCAAGGAAGTAACTGAAGGAGATTATCCTAAGTAAAGATTATGTAGCTTAATCGTGATTGTTCGTAGTTAAAGTGATTAATTACCCGCCTGGCACTTAGTTAAGGGGTTTTATTCCCTTCCTTAGTCCTGTTAATCCCTAACTCCAGGGAAAAATCACCACCTGGGAAAACAACCTTTCTCAGAGAGGTGACCTTGGTTAAAACACATAGCGCTAAGAAGGGGAGCAAACATATTAACACATTTTGTACCGCTCAGGAGTTTTCTCGTGTTTCGCATGCCATCTGTTAAGGACCGCTCACGAGTGTTCTCATTTTTCACGCTCATGGAAAAAGGAGCGAATCTAGATACTTATGTAAATTTTGTTTGGTCCCTCTTCATAGAGGAAAATGTTTTACGCAGTACCATATGTTAAAAAAGTACTAGGAACTTTAATTGTTTAATTGTTTTTGTAAATAAAAATGTTATAATTATTGAAAAACACCTAAAGTGCATTATGATGATTTAAATAACGTGCAGTTTGCCCAAAAACGTGTGGTCCCTGCGTATGTCTTAGAGATTTCTATGCGGTACGCAATGTGTTAAGAACAGGATGCCATATATGCCAGGTCCCTTGAGACATATGCTGTGCAGATGTTTCTTCCCTGCAGCGACTGTGTCAAGCAGCAAGGATGGACCGGCTTCCATCAAAAGAGCTCAGAAAAGCAGTGGTAAAGGGAAGTCAATAGGCTGGGGCCCCAACACTCTCAGCTGGTGGATCCTGTACTAATTCCATTGTCCTAAAGGGAAGTCCAGCCTAGAATCAACAAAATCATATCTGTGGGTATTTATGTGACTTTCAAGAATGGTTGGGATTTCTCTCCTGGAAAATGGATGTGGCAATTTTTAAATACTTTGCCTAACCCTGTAAATCAAGAAATCAATTGAAAAATATTTGTTGAAATCTGTTGAGGGGTATTGAGGGAGAATAATAAATTCAGAAATCCGACTAAGGAATATTTGAATTCAGGAACTATTACTTTCTAGCCCTGTGACCTTGGTCAAGTCACTTAATTCCATACCTTTGTTTTTTGGGGTTTTTTCAACAATAAAGTGGGGTTGTGTATGATTAAAAGAGACAGTTAGAGTTGACCTAATTAATTTCTGTTACTTTCTTATTAAACTTTTGATTTCCTCTAGCTTTATGTGGGCAGGAATTTCAGAAAATGGTTGCTTAAGACATGTATTTTCCCATCAACTATTGAGAACTGCTTCCCAAAGCCTTACTGGCTTGTGGACATATCCCGAAACCGTAAACAACATATTCAGATGGACAGGGGGTTGGGCAGATTGATAGAAAGATATCTCCCGTTAGTAAATTACCCAAAATGAAAAGCACCATTATAAGAGCCAACGTGGTGGTCTAAGTGTTTTCTTGGTGGGGGTGGAGGGAGGATGCCTGTAGGCTGGATTGATGGGGAAGTCTTCATGGGGAAAAGACAAGAACTGGACCTAGGGCCAGGGAGGAGTGTCAGGACCAGGGAAGAGCAAAGTCACTTCATCCATCTCAGCCCAGCCAAGCCTCTAAAGAGCTAGCAAATCTGTCACAAACCCACACCTACCATGTGCTGAGCAAAGGGACACCAGGGGCTGGACGCAGCTTTCCACATCTTAGTTAACTGTCACATCAACCATGAGAAGAAGGCAGTCACATCTCATCTTGAACTTAGAAATCAGAGACTCAGAAGTTTCTCCAAACTCACACAGCAAGCAAGTGGCAGAACCAGGTAAAGTGACAGGACCCTAAAGCTTGTGTCTGATGTATAACCTCTAATAATGATAAAAGCTACCATTAGTGATGGTGGCCTCCTCCATACAGTATTTTCCTTCTTACCCCTCACCCACCTGTCCCCAGGTGCATCTGGTTCTCCCTTCTTGTGCTCCCAGAGTTCCCCGCAAAGCCTTGCCTTCAAGTGCTGGTGCAGTTATTGAGCACATTCAATTTAATACCCACCTTCCCTATTCACCTGTAAGTCCCCAAAGGATAGGTTTGGGCAGTATTTGCCATTTTGTCATTCATGTACCATTCATAGCTCATAGTAGTAGCTTAACAAATGTTAATGAAGAACTGAATGAATGAATACATGCCTATTGTCTACTAAGTGCTGTGCCCACAATTTTGGCACGTAAGTTAATATCTCCTATAAAATGAGCTGCGGGGTCTGGCTGGTGTGACTCAGTGGTTGAGCATAGACCTATGAACTAGGAGGTCACAGTTCAAATCCCAGTCAGGGCATATGCCCCAGTTGTGGGCTCAATCCCCAGTGTGGGGCATGCAGGAGGCAGCCAATCAATGATTCTCATTCATCATTGATGTTTCTGTCACACTCTCCCTCTCTGTATCTCTCTGAAATCAATAAGAATATATTTTTTAAAATTAATTTTAAAAATTGAGCTGGAGGGCTGTTAGTTGTTGATAAATCACTCTAATATTAATGGGCATGAAGACAAGGCTCAGTAAATATTAACTAACATCATGAATATTGAATTACCATCATTCTCTTTAAATGGAGGAATTTAAATAAAACATTAACGTATTATAATTGCAACTTTGCAGAATAAAAACTGCTTTCAGGGAAATGTCTTGCAGAAAATTACACAGCAAGAAAATAGCAAAACCAGGCAATGCCCCCCGGGGCCTAAGATATTACTCATACACCCTTTGCTTCACAGTCAGTTCCAGGGGCTACAGTCCTTCACACCCAGGATGCCCCGTTGATTCTCTTCAACGGGCCTGGGCTTCAGCAGAGTGGAGGGAACAGGCAGCCTGAGGAAGCCGGTGTGGTCCTGGCACAGTCCAGAGTCCACGACCACTCCTGGGCTGCTTGCCTAGTTTGGAATCAAATATGTTATGGGCTCCTTTGGGACAGCACAGCCCACGCCTCCCTGAGAATCACCTACTTTGCAGTTTAAGAACACAAACTCCATGATCCTCTGAATCAGACTAAAACAGTGTCTTTAACAAGCACCCGGTGATATTTATCCTCAGGGAAGTTGGTGAAACTTTGGAGACAAGACCTCCAAGGATGCTAGTGGGACTCACTCTCCAGGGGCAGTTAACGGAACACCAGTGTTCTCACAGGGTTCTGCCCGGCCCCACCCTCCATCCATGCATGTTTGTAAGTACAGGGGCTCAGTCACTCCCCCCGTGTGTCAGCCAGGACCACAACAGTCCCAGTGGAGTAGCAGGTGGGAGGCGGCGTGGATGCTCACCTTTGACAAAGCCACTGAATCATGGATGCTTCGGCTCCTGCACTTTTCTCCCTGGGAAAACTGCCTACGGACTTGCACAGGGGCTTTCAGAAAAGGGTCTAGTGACCAGCCCCTGAAACTGCTTTTTCCTAGCATCCCAAGAGGCGGGCTGAGCTCTCGCGCAGTGCGAGCTCTAGGAAGAGAGAGCAGCTGCTCTATGGCAGAAAGGGGAAATTCCCAGGTTCCCGGGCAGCAAACTAGAGCGCAGACAGCCCTGCCCAGCCCCGCGGTGCTATCAGTGTGGGGCGTTGCTGTGCTCTCCAGGGCAAGTTTCCTGGGAATGTCCCTCCTCTCCACCCCCACAGCAAAGTCTCCAGTTCTCCAACAGATGTCTGTCTGGCAGCTCTGAAGTCCAAGTACGCGCTGGATGCAGCGCAGAGTCCCGCGCGCGCTGGGGTTGGGGGACCCCAGCAGGCGAATGCCAGCATCAGCATGAGAGGCTGGTCTTCAGCCCAGGTCGGTGCTCAGCCGGGGGCCCCGCTGCCTGGCCCGGTGCATCTGAGAAGAGCTGCTCACTTTGCCCCCTCAGGAGTCTTTGTTCCCAGCCAGACATTGCTCGGATTCTCGCTTTAACTCCCTCCACTCCAAAGGGGTCCGGCGGCTGGGATGCTCTGCCCTCTCAAAGGATGCTGACCCTGGAGTGGGAGTCGGAAGGGCTGCAAACAGTGGGTATTGTTGTGATTATATGTGCATCTCTGAAGCTGCTCCATTTGCTGGGACTGATTGATTTTTCCGAAGGTAAAGTGGTCGCTCCCAGTGTGTGCCCCCTGGTCAGGTGTGGTTGGAAACTGGATACAGACGCTGCAGAAGTTGAGGCTGAATAACGAGTGTGAAAGTTTTAAAATATGCATGCTTGCCTTAGAGCAATTCATTTCTGTTCACCCAGATATTCGACACTGGAAGGGGAGGGGTTTGGTACCATTATCTTTCTCTTTGCAACCTCTTTGCGTTTAGGGTGATGTTGTGGGTTAAATATAAATAACAGAAGTAAGGATTCTATTTGGGGATGATAAAATAGGTTGTGCTTTTGGTTGTCAAGTTCATGTTCGCTACCCCTCCTTGATGTCATTAGTAATTCCATCCTATACCCTGATTTGTGAGTGAAATACCTGTGTGTGCCTCACTAGTTAGGAGGTGTGGGGGTGGAGCTGGGTTGTCGATTATGATATGAAATGCGTAAGCTTTTGGTGGAAAATTGAGTTCCTGGGTGCTAGCAAAAACGTGTTTTGGACGCTTAATTTGCAAAGGTGTTTCCTTTACATTTCCCAGCGAGCCGTTGCTTATGTGTCTGAGAGAGAACAAAACACCCAGGACATCATTGTTGCTGCCAATAAATATTTTATCCATCTAATATTACTACCAAAATCAACCTCATTATGCAAAGATGAGAAAATAAAAAAAGTTGGTTAACTTTGCTTTAACAATTTGAGTGTGTGTGTGAAATACACATGACATAATTTTCTACTGAAATAATATACTTTGAATCATTCCAACTTCTATCATGTGATGTCAATTTCATGTCCACGTTCTCTTTTTTCTCAAGTGAAAGAATGGAGTTCTTAAACATGTCCTAATATTTCTTCCCAGTAAGGATATGATCTTTTATTGCTGAGTTATTTATGAATATTTGCTTCTCACGTTTTGTGCAATGGTGGAAGTTGATGGCAATATTTAAGCCTGCCTGTGCTATAGTCTTTCTAAGATTACATCATCCCCAAACCATATCCAGTACACATGTCTCTGGTAATATGTTAATAATGATCAATGTATCTTATCTTCATAAAGTCCTTTTTTTCTCTACAAAATAGGTTCATTAGGTTCTGACTGTTTCAACCAGTAGAAGAATATTATAAGCTCTCATGTAATTTTCATACCTTTTTTTAAGAATTCTCTGACAGATTCTGTTTAGGCATACGTGAGAATGATATTGTAATGGGATTTAAAAAGGCTCAGAAGTTAGTTTCTTCCTTTACTCACATTGCACAGTAATTTTATTTAATCCCTGGAAGGATAACACTGCATAGCTAACTTCTCCAAGTGCTAAACAATAATCTGCATTATTCTGAGATTTCTGCCTTAATGCACTAATGTTGGTGTCAGAAGAAAATACAGATCCAATAACTTTAATTTTTTATGAATGGGATAATTTGCTTCTGTTTAACTTTATCACTGTATTAGTTTTTGTCCTCTGGACTCAGTTGAGGCATGCCCCCCCCCCCCAACTGTAGTGCATTATACTCAGGGTGGCTTGGATTCAGAGCTAGATGAAGTGGGCTGGACAGGAGAACCATCATGGAGGTATGTAGGAAGGTAACTTTCATAGCACCATGGAGTTATGTGAGGAGGTTAAATTTCATAGCACTGTGGGAGAGCACCCAGTTCTTTATTGCCAATGTTGATGATGTAGCAACTTAAAGTTGAATGTCCTAAGTTTAAGACCCCTACCATTGAGTCAGCTTTTCTTCTTTAAGTCCTGTTTCATGTCACTTAAACTTGAAGGTTTTTAGATGAAAACTTCCAGTATGAGTTCCAACAATCTGAAAAGTAGGTTTCCCCAACTAGAAGCACAGAATTTTAAGCTAGACTGAAACATCTCTATTGGGATGGGTGTCCATATTCACATCCAAATAATATCCATATTCATATATGAACCTATATTTCTATATACACACATATGTAGCTGTACCTACGTATTTATAGATATTACGTAAAATGTCCAGAAAGCTAGACAAACTGGATTCAATGTATAAGACTTGATCATGCTAAAATACAAGGATGCAGGTTATACAATATTTGAGGTATAAACCACATTTACTTGACAAATGAGTACTTTTTTGTTCTGAAGTACGTGTTAGAAAATGGTGGTCTAGTCCAACTTTCTCATTTGACATAGGAGATAATTGCAACCTAGACAGGTTAACCGATTTATCAGAAGGTAAACTAACTGGGAGCAGAGACAGAACCAAAACCAAGGACTCCTGAATCCTATGTGCTTTTCCTCCTACAATACACTTTTCATTTATTCCTCTTCCCTAATATTGAAAAGATAATTTGTGAGAACTTACATAAAAATTTAGTGAATTCTTGAATTCCTGAACTGCCCGCTGACACCCTATGAGATATTTGAAGGAAATGCATTCATAGGAAATAAGGTCACATAATAGCCCCTTAATTTCTACAAGTCTTTGACCACAACCCAAGTATGGGAGCCAAGCATGGCATGTAAACTAGCTGAGCCAGATCACCAGGTCATAAATTGTTATCATAGAGAGAGGATTAGAACAAAAGTAAGCCAGTGGTCTTCTGACCTCCTTTTCTCTAAGGTGCACTGATATTTTGACCATCAGTGACTCATATTTAATGGCAATGGATGGCCAGTCCAAATAGAATCCAATTATGAGACTAATAAGATATGAGAATTCTGGCCTGGGCCCTGTCTGTGTTTTCTCAGACTGTGGCAATATCCAAGCAGAAACAGAACTTAGACTTTTTGATCACCAGCCAAGTGTAGGAACAAGAAAAAGGGCAGCTAAAGAGCAAACCACAAAATATTAGATTATGAGGTTCTTCATCCTTTCTACCTATAAATGATAAAATGACCAATGAGATCCATCTCATTGTAGATTGCTCAACTTTTCACTGAGACTAACTGCCTACAAAGTACATCTCAGAATAAGACCAGGGAATCAGCCATTTGTTTTGGTGGAGAAGTGAAGAAGATGTGGCCCAGAGCAGAAAACTGAGCTTCTTTTAAACAACATTGAACTTGTATTTCCTTAGGAAGCAATGCTTTTTCCCTGGTAACACTATAGAGCAGCGGTTCTCAACCTGTGGGTCGCGACCCCTTTGGCGGTCGAACGACCCTTTCACAGGGATCGCCTAAGACCATCCTGCATAGCAGATATTTACATTATGATTCATAACAGTAGCAACATTACAGTTATAAAGTAGCAACGAAAATAATTTTATGGTTGGGTCACAACATGAGGAACTACTTAAAGGGCCAGAAAGTTGAGAACCACTGCTATAGAGTGTTTTCCCCAGTGTGACTTTTTGCATGGATTAACTTAGAAAATACTTCTGAGTCTATATGAATGAGAGGGCCCACTTTAGTTTTGGGCTGAAGCACTGTTGCCTTAGTATTATCATTTGCAATGGCTAGTGAGAATTAGCTATGGATAGAAGGAGTTAAGAGAAACATTTCTGCTCTTACCTAAATTAGATTCCAATTTTGATAAAACCCTATTTAAAAAACAATTCTCCTTCAAATGAAATTCAAGTTTTAAGAAGCAAAAGCAATTTATAAAAAGGATTAAAATGACTAATGGGATTTTAATATAATGATTATAGGTTTTACACATATCTGAGTATTCATAAGGGAAACAGGAAGAATACTCACAAGATTAATCTCATTTCATAGTTTAGCATGTATTGTATGTCTTATTGAATTTTAAAAATGCACAGGGTTCTCTGTTAGGCATTGACTGAGGGAGTTGCAAGATGAATATTAAAGGAACGTACCCTCCATCAGCTTTCATTCTAGTGAGGGATAGTAATTACCAAATAAGACAGAAGGAGTAAGTGCTGGGCATAAGCCCAAGAAATGGCCTGCAGGTGCACAGATGGAGTGGTGCACTCTGGGAGGGGCTCAAGGGAAAGTTTCACAGAGAAGAAACAGTTGTATGGGACATTGCTGTGTGTGAACGATTTCCTGAATTGGAGAGTGGGGAGAGAGCATTCTAGGCTAAGCAAAGAGCTTGAGTTGTGACCCAAAGCTTTTATGGATAAGGGCAGTGGCTTGTAGCACCTGGGAATGGGACTGTTGAAATGGGAGATGTGGCTGAACGGCTCACTTAGGATGCAATGTGGCAGACCAGTGTTAGGTGGGTCCACCTGCGAGTATGTGAAGACCAGTTCAGAGGCATGAAAGTGGGAGTAGAGGCTCCGGTCATGCTTCTGGGACAATTCTGGTGAGAGACAAGGGCAAACATCCATAGATTACCCTCCTCAATAAAATACTTAGTGTAAAAGGGCAGTTTCCATTTCCCACCAGAAATTCATGTTTAACATAATATCCTTGGTCTGCACCTGTTCTAAAATGGCATAACCGTATTTTATTTCAGGGCAGCATTGTGTGACTTTACATATATTTCTTATGAAAAAATAAAAAAATATGGAGCACCCAGAGGTCATAGCTATAAATATAGAAGCTCCATTTATGATGGGAACTTTAAAATTCTGATGGATATAGCACACATCTTATGAGGTCTTCAATTATTCTGAACTTTTTATTTTGGAAAATTTTATACACAAAAAGTATAGAGAACAGCATAATGAACTTCCATGTACTCAACATCCAGCTTCAGTAATTCCCAAATACTTTGCCATTTGTGTTTCATCAATGGTTTGCATTTAAAAATAGTTCTTTACTATCTAAAGTATGCTGGGCACTCTGCTAGGCCCAGGATATAAATATGAATTAAAGATAACTACTCTCAAGGAACTCTCAGTTGTATAAGGAGATAGAAACCAAGAAAATGCATTTTGGTAGATAGATCGATACAAGTCAGTCTAAGATATAAAAGAAAGAATGAAAAGTAATTAAGTCCAGGAGGAAGAGATCAAAGGGATCAGAAATAAGTCCCTGGAGGTGGTGACTTCTAGGCTGGGTTTCTATGGATGAAGAGAAGTTTATCAAATTCAGATGACAGAAAGGCAATTGCACAAGATCCACATGGGGACATGACACACCAGGTGGAATTCCAGGAACAATAACCAATGAAGTGCAAAGGGGAATTGACACAGTTTTATTTCTTTCCCTTGACTAAATAGTTAACCCTGTTGTCTAGCGCAATGTATGGTGTTTAGAAGATACTCAGAAAAATTATGGCATGAGCATCATTTCCTCTCATTCACTAAAAGAGAAGGTGCACTTCTACTGAAGCTCCATAATTGAGGGGCTCCTGGGCCTCCTTCAAGTCTCCCCAGTGCCCAGGAACTGTTGTTTAGTTGATTATGATTTTTTCTTTTACTCTTTTTTTTTCTACTAGTAAGATTTCACATCAAAATTACAGATACCCACACTCCAAAGGCATCAGGGGCTGCTGTTCGTTAGAACCCCGTGGCCCTGGAAAATCATTTCAAATGAGACATCCAGCAGTGAGATGAAAACGCCCAGCTGAGATGCACTTTGATTTGGCTGGAAAGGTGGCCCTTTCAATTTCATAACTAGAAAAAAAAACACCTTAGATTTCTAACTAAAACAGAACTACCATGTATTATGCCCCCGCTATATGAAGGGGAATAGTGGACATGAGGGTGTTTTACTGTCCTTAGGAAGTTTCAAATTGGTTAGAGACCAAACAGCTCATAAATAACTAATTCAAGACTTAAAGTGTCTGGTGAGAGGAAGCAAGACCTTTAGAACACTCAAAGAAAAGGGCCAGCCCATCATCAAGTAGAAGATGACAGGAAAGGTTGCACAAAGATGGTGACAGTGGAAATGTGATGAGTTGAAGGATCAAAAGACTTTAACAGGTAAATTGAAAGCTAAAAATAGGAATTTCAACTGTAATTTAAAAAATAAAAGCAGTTTCTTGAAGTTATTGTGTGTAATCAGATTGATCCTAAAGAGTCTATTAATCCATTTAAGATACCAAGTATCTGCTCTGACCTGGCAATGTGTTTGGTACTGATTGGTTTGGGGACTGTTCTTTTTTTTAGCTTTTCTTATGTTGGGAACACATTCCCCACCCCAGCTAGGAGCTGAGAGCTGGATGGAGAGATTGTACATTTCAATGGACTGTAGGTCATTTCTATGACCTCCAGCCAAAGATCACCAGGGACACACCTGTGTTTGAACAATTTGTCTCTGTTACTCTTTGCAGAGAGGGAGAACACACACCACGGAGAACCGTGGGGCATCTCAGTAACTGGGTGTTAAACAGAATTTATGGAAATTGAGCTTGTGTTGGGGGATTACAATTTAAGAAACAGGGCTTTGCTCTGGAGTGGATGGAGTCAAGAAGCCAGGAACGTTCTATGATTGGGCTTCTAAAATCATATCTACAAGTAGTGAAGACCAGACAGAGGCTGAAGCTGTAATTGGCAAGGAAGCCAGCTATATCCGCTAGGATGGGGAATATTTGGTCATTTTTGTGATTTAAACAAAGTTTATGTTTTTGCGGCCTTGTTTTTATCTTGATCAATCACAAGTAGAGTAGTCTTGTCTGTGAAATTTTGTGAAATTGTTTATATTCAATAAGAGAATGCTAAGGCTTAGGTGATAGACCAGGGCAGTTCCCTCAGGATGTCAGGAGCTGCTTGTCCTCATGCATGATGAGGACGAGAGCAGAGTAAGGTGAGGGCAGGTGTATAGCCTATACAGCAGACAGATCTGTAAATCCTAATCGGTAAGTTTAAACAAGTTACTTAACCTTCCTGCACTTGAGTTTATTTTTCTGTGAATTGAGGCTAGTAAGCCCAACCATTCCAGACTGTTATATGGAATAAAAATGTATAAGTGAAATATCTAGCGCACTGCTTGGAATATAAATAGGAGCCAATAAATTTATTTCTTGTAATTAGGTTGAGATAGGATAATATGTTCAAATTCTTTGAGTTATAGCAGGAGTTCTCACACTTTACCTTGTATCAGCATCACTTAGAAGACTTGATAGAACACAGGTTGCTGGGCCCCATCCTAGGAGTTTCAGATTCAGTAGATCTGTGTTAGGGTCTGAGAATTTTCATTTCTGATGATTTCCCACTTTAGGCTGATGCTGCTGGTCCAGAGACTACCCTTTCAGAACCATTAAGTTAGGCAATAAATCCAAAAGGCCAAACCCATGATGTTTGCAGTGTGCTCCTCACTGACTTCTTTGACCCCTGCTGAGCTTTAATCTAGAATAGCGATTATCCAGCTTGTTCTGTACTAAATATTTTAGACTTTGTGGGCCATACAGTCTGTCACTTCTCAACTTTGTTATTGTGACACAATAGATACACTAATGAATAAGTGTGTCTATGTTCTGATAGTACTTTATTTATGGACACTTAAATGTAAATCTCATACCATTTTTATGTGTTGCGAAATCTTATTTTATTTTTTTAAGCATTGCACATGTAAAATAATGCTTAGCTCAAAGATAATTCAAAACCAGGTAACAGGCTAGATTGGCCTATTGCTATAATTTGCCAACCCTTTACTAGAGTTGGCCATAAAGGAACCCATTGAAAAGAGGCCTCAGGTTGGTGAGATATTATTTTTGGGAAACTTATCTGAATTTTTTCGAGCCCTTGGTCTCATTGGGTAGATATGGGTCTAGTCCCTCTTTGGGGGTCGATGAAATTATCTGCCAAATCAGCAAGTTATTTGAATTAGCATGTATGTGTTAGTTCAATAAAATGTATTTCCTCCCCCCTAGTTCCACATTTCTAGGTCTATTTGGAGTTGTTCTATAAATTATGATTTGGTCACACAATGAGTAATGTTAGGGCTAGACAGGATGATTTGGGTCATCCTGTCTTATTGATTTTCATTTTAGGTTTCATTGATTCTCAGACAAGATGGCATCACATCCCTTTTTCATTGAGGTTATAAACTCTTATCTAGTGGGTGTGTTGAAGACACATGTCAACTTTTCAAAGTAAACTGGTCCTCAGAGTGTTGTATTACACTGAACCTTTTGGGTTCTCCTGAAAATGAAAGTTATATAAAGAGTGGGAAGTTCATGTTCTTTGAAGTGAAGTCAGTTAACAGTTCTGCTTTTTATAGGCCACATGGTCTTGAGCAAAGAATATAACCACCCTGAACTTCATTTCTCTCATATGCAAAATGGGGATAATAATAGTGTCTACCTCAAGATTATTATGAGAAGTAAATTAAATGCTATTTGTTAAAATCATGCTTAGCACAGTGGCTGACACACAAGCTCAACAAATGTTGGACATTACTTATAATGGAATTAGTTTCATTGCTATCGTTGTTTCTCACATCTATACATGTTACTAAACATGCTCATTCATGTAATCATTCAAGAAAAAAATGTTGTTGACTGTGATCTGGGTAGCAGGCACTGTGCTGCTAATTGAGAATTTAAATGCATAGTTTTGGCTAAGAGAAGCTTATATACAAATGAACATACAAACAAATTGGTTTAGTAAATTGTCCTGATCTCACATCTGTGCAAGGATTAGGGGGACATAAAGCAGAGACTGACCAGTCTTATTTGGGGCAGCAGGGAGAGCATTAGACAAAAACTCATAGAGATGATCTTTGAGCTGAATCTCAGTGATACTTTTAGCACCCAGCATCACCTATTCCTGGGAAATACTAACAGTTGATGAAACCTCGTTTCACATTTTCAAGGACACATCATGTTGGTCCCAGTTTCTAACTGCTGGATCACTTTATTCTATTTTCTCCCACAATATCTTTTCTTAACCAAATGCCACCCATATGTTCCCATTCCATCTCAGATCTCAGATCAAAACCTACCCCCATATAATATCATCTATCCTTTCTAATCTGAATTCAATGAGTCCTAATGTATGTTGTACAACAACATAACACTTGATAATAATAAACCTTTATGCACTGTTTCCCAAATCAAATCATTTGCGCTCATTTTCTCCTCAGCTAGAAAAAAGGGACCTCTCTACCTTCATACTGAGTAAATTTCCCTCAAATGTCCAGTGTCCAGAGCAGAACAAAGTGTATCACAGAGGCTCAACAAATACTTATGGGTTTATCAGCTGCATCTTTGATGGATTACTCCTTTGCATCAATATATGTGTCTCATTTTAATCCCATTCCCATCCAGTGTGACTCCATATAGGTACAAGATAAATTTTTTAGAACATAAGAACTGACTCATGCTCAATCTTCTTCTGTATCACCCACAACATGAAACCTCCATGTCTCTGCATTTGATACCAGGGATGAAGATCAGACCATTGACTACCTGTCCAATTCATCTCTGGCCACGTCTCCATCCTTATTCTCTGCCCAACTGCAGTGTAGGTCCCTAAGCATCTCATGCTGCATCCAACTGCCATTCTTTTGTACATACTGTTCACTGTCCCAGAATTCCTTCCCCTCCTTATATTCCTGGAAACATATTTTCAACTGTCAACTATCTATACTAATAAAAGTGTAATATGCTAATTAGACTGAACAACTTTCCGGATGTCATTCTGGATGTCCTTCTGGACAAAGCTATGGTGGCAGAGGCTGAGGCAGAGGTGGTTATGGGTGATCAAGCTGGCAGGGGAGCAGTTAGGGATGATCAGGCTGGCAGGTAGGCAAGGGGTTAGGAGCCAGCAGTCTCAGATTGCGAAAGGGATGTCCAACTGACGGTTTAGGCACGACCTCCGAGGGGTCCGGGACTAAATTTGCAGACGGACATCCCCCTGTGGGTATCGGGCCTAAACCTGCAGTTGGACATCCCCTGAGGGGTCCCAGATTGGAGAGGGTACAGGCTGGGCTGAGGGACCCTCCTCCAAGCATGAATTTTGTGCACCGGGCCTCTAGTTACTTTATATTCTTTCTTTCTGAGAAGCATTTCTGGACTTCCTCACACAGAAAAATGTACTCTGTCCCTAGGGCTTCTCTATCTCTTCCCCCATGCTCTTTTGTGCCCATTTTATGCACCAGCACAATCACACTCATCCTTTCCCAAGCACTCCATGCTCTTTCATGCTCATGCCTTTACTTGTATTATGAATGTTCCTTTTTCTAAAATACCAGTACCATTGGTCTTAACCTGATTAACTCCTTCTTATTTTTTAAGCTCGGCTCAGGGTCCATCTGTTCCAGAAAGCCTCCCTTGAACTGCCTCCTTGGATTAAATGCCCATTTCTGTTATCCCAAAGCACTCAATCTTAGCACTTCAAACTACATTAAATTCCTAATTTCTATGTCTATTCCTTTCACTGAACCACATAGACAGAATACTTATCTCGATATCTCCTGTATCTTGTTGGAGGAAGAGGATAGATGGATAGATAATTGATAGGCAAGTCTATTAAGAGGTCCTGGTAGTAAACTTCTCAGAGCTTCCATGGCAGTTTCTCAGTACTATTGGGTCAGATAATTGTTTTTTGAGAATGCTGTCCTCTGCATTATAGAGTGACTGTCTGTATCCTGGGATTTTACCTACTAAATGCCAGTAGCACTTTTACCCAAACTGTGACAACCCAAAGTGTCTTCAGACACTGCTGAATATTCCAATGGGTAGGAGAGCAGACAAAATCACCCCTCCCCCCACATTGAGAACCAATGTATTGAGGTGTGGCCAAATACAATTTGTAAGCCTTTTCATATGAATACATATTCATAAATGCTTAAATTTAAGTGTGAAAACAGCCTAGCTTTATTGGAAATCATTAAAAACCCAAGCTGAGTGTTGAGAATAGATATGTTTTTTGTTTTTATATTTTGACAAAAGTAATAAATAATCCTGGAAAGTTTATAAATATAGAAAAAGAAATATGCAGAAAGTGCCCCGAGTTTCACCATTCAAATAATAACCACTGGTAATATCTTTACTTAAATAAATATTTTTAGGGTTTTTTTTCTACATGTAGATTTGTTCCTTTAAACTTAATAATACTATCTGTATCATAAAATTTTATTTTGCTTTAAGTTCAATATTTGTGCATAAGTATTTGATATTAGATTACAGATCCTTCATAAATATGTTAGTGACTATATATAATTCAATAAATTTTGTACTATAATTTAGTTATCCTGATTTTAGGGCATATAAATTATTTGATTTTTTTTCAGTACTTGAAAAATTTTGTAATAAAATCTCTGTGTGTGAAGTTGCTTTTATATTTAGAATTATGTCCTTAAGACAGGGTCTTAGACGAAGAATTAATGGAATAAGAGAATTAACGCTTTCAAGTCTCTTGACATATGTGAAATCATATTGCTTTCCAAAGGCTTGCACACATTTGCCTGCCCCACTGGAAGGTAGGAGAGTCCAGTGGTTTGTGCTTATTGCACTGTCACAATGTGCTATTAGGGGACATTTTGAAGAGAGACATTAAAGACCATGTTTAGCAAGCTCAATGTTAAGAAATCATGTGTTAGGGCTGGACTACTAATGTCTTTTAAACAGACACTAGGAATCTTAATCATATATACACATGAAATTCACATTGCAGTTTGTATATGCTCTTTCTGTTCTCTGCTATTGTCTATCAGGACACACCCCAGTTAGCAAATGGTCTCAACATTTTATCGGTCATCAAACCCATCTCAACCATTGAGAATAGTGCTTAGTAGGTATTGGATTATTTATTGAAAGAGAATCAATGACATAGTCTTGCACTAGATGAAGTAATTGCTGAGTCTTTGTGGATTTAGGAGGAAATTCTCATGCATAAAACCATTTCTGTAAATATTCAAATATTTCCTGAGCCTTACTAATAGATGCATTTTACTTAGATGAATTGAAATAGCAGGAAGGGAGAGTAATGGCTCTCTTTAGAGACATGTCCATGTGCATATCAAGCCAAAGTCTGACGTATATTGTTCATGTGACAAAGGCTGGAACCAACAATTATAGATATTTTGAGTAGGAAGAAATGAAACCCCACCTACTCAAACTCTCATATTACAGGTCATGTTAAGGAATGAGTTACCTAAAGTCCCTTCATTAATTAATGGTAGAGTTTGGCTGTAAAGATACAACAACACTGAGGTTAGGAGATACTGAGCCTTGAGAATAGACAGACAAATGTCAAATCTGCCCCTGAAACATCCTGGCTGTGGGTCCTTGCAAGTCACTAAACTTCTCTGAACCTCAATTTCTCACCCATAAGATGGAGATCATCATAATGCCAACTTAATAGATGTTCATAGATCTTCCAATTTGTAGAGTGATACTGAGACATAGAATAATTTGGAGACAGGGAACACACCATATTGTAACTTAAATTTTCTAATAAAGACATCAGTCTCCCCTCTCCTTACATATTTACATACTAGTAAAAATGATCCTTAACATTGTGAACAAAGCTGCCAAAAACTTAACTTTCTTTACGCTGATTCTGAATATTTTATATTGCAGCTGAGACTATGTTGTGTTCTACCACGTCTCAGGCAGTCCCTCAGTATTGTTTACATACACTTTTTTTTATTGCTTAAAGTATTACAAAGGGTATTACATATGTGTCCTTTTTTTTCTTCCCCGCCCTTGACAATCCCCTGGCCTCCCCTACCCCGCAGTGTCTTATGTCCATTGGTTATGCTTATATGCATGCATACAAGTCAAAGTGGCTATATAACTTGTCTTATGTATCAGAAACCAAACAGTAGAATTGGAATCAGCTACAGACTTTGAAAGCTAGAGCTTGTGTTTTTTCCACTCTAACCTTCAGTGTAAGTGCTAATTTTTACCCACTAAATTTCTATGATAAATGAAGAAATATTCTAAGGTCCCTGGGTTAGTAAAATCAAGATAGTACATTTGGGGTCAAGTACTTTTTTCCAAATCTATTTGAGTAGAATGAATTACCTGAGTGACTTTATATGTCAGTAAACTTGTGGTTATTGATGACCTGGTCACAGAAACACTCTAATGAATAAGCAGAAGATTGAAGACCTGGCAGCAATGAGGTAAATTGGCGACATGATTCCAAATTAAAGCAAATCACAGGGGAAAATGGATAATAATAAAATAATTAGAAGATTAAGGCACCTGAACAAATACCCAAATTCCACATCTGTCTTCACTCTATTCAGCCATTCCTACATATTACTGGTGCATTGGAGAAGAAATTGGCAGAGGCTTCTAAGCATTGTCTGAGAAGTAAAAGCAGGATTAGCTCCATCCTGTCATTGCAAATGTTCAAGGGGATGCAAAAGGAATTAGTCAAATGCATTCCTTCATGACATTAGAGGTTGCACAGCTAAAACTCTTTTTGAAAAGGTACCTCATTAAAAATTTTCAGAATAGCTCTGGGTCCCTAACAAGATTTTAGACTAAAATTACAACGCTCAAAATAGTAAGCTGGCCTCAATATTGTTGTATAACTCTTCTACCATGCATCAACAATAAAACTAACATATAGCTTAGCATTTTATAGGTGTATTTGAGGGGGACATGCAAGGTCAGCAAAGCAATACTATAGTTGCAAAATCTTTGTAAAGTTGACCTGCCTAGCGAATATATTTTATATACATACATTTTACAGTAATAGTAACTATTCTTGCCAATGGCTAAGGTGAGTGGAGAAACTTTTTTACCAAGGCAAATTTCATCACTCCACACTATGGGGGGGACCTGAATATGTCTGTTCTTTGCAGAACAGTTTAAATCTAGAATAATTATTTAAGGAAAGTCTCAGCTCCTTTAAATGAATTTTCTCAGGCTGGAAATGGAGGAGTTTTTCAAGTAGATATGGGTAGCTTGAGACCTTATGCCAGGACATCTATACTGTGATCACCTCTTTCACTCATTTCATTATAAATGGTGTCAGGCATGGTTTTTCCTTGTAGTGCCATGTTCTTGTTCTTGGACTTGGCTTATGTGTTTCACAGTAAGCCACAGAAAGTCTGCTAATATATTAAGCACATTATAAATTCTGAGATAACAAGAGTATTGGTCTGAGGCCAATCCCAGATATAGTCAGGAATACAGGTCAGCAATTGACTAACTCTGGCTTTCCTCTTCTTGTTTTGCTTCTTCATGTGCCTTCTCCTGAATATGGAACAATGCTGATTAGATTCACACTTATCTGTAGTGGGAAACAGCAGAGGCAAATCCCAAATAGAGGGTTAAAAGTTAAAGTTAATTACATTTTTTATTTCCTTCTCTCCACCTCCTCTTTGGTTAAATAGAATTATTTAAACTTTGTCTTTAAATAAAGTAAAAGATTAAGGTGTTTCCCTTTCCTTCCTAATTTATCTTCTACTAGGAAATATTTATGCAGTGTGTCTCCTAATTAAGATAATCTTCCCTAATCATTTTCTAACATAATGATAAATGTCTTACTCTGTGAGAATTAAGATCCTTAACATTGGACTTGACCCTATTTCTGTCTAACCACCAATTACTCCCTATTAGCTCTGTTTTTTCCTTCAAAGGCTAGGAAAATTGGGTATTTTGAATAAGGCAAAAATATTTATTTTTATGGTATCAAATAAGCACCTTAAGTACACTCAATATTCAGAACATTACTGCACATGGAGAAATAATGTAATAAGCATCAAAATGGTTCAGAAGAATTTTTGTTACAGAATCTGAACCCTGAGTAGCTGGAGGAAATTATCAGAAAAAAAGAGATGAAACCCAGAGCACTCGGTTAATGATTGTCGAAGGAAATATTGATCTTGCTCAAATTCAGTGTGAAGTGTACTTTCTTTGAACGTTGCCAGAGCAGTAATTTTTTCACTAGTGATTATATAGATTATAAAGGATGATGATGTCAGATGATGAAATATTTGGATCACATATTTTAACCATTGCTGGGATATACTTCTTAACTTCATGGTAAAATCTAATTTTTACCCTGTCAATGGGCAGTGTGCCAGAGGTAGACTATGCATAGTGGTCAAGAGTATAAAGTTGAAGTAAGTTTGAATGCTTATGCCACCATCTATAAGCTGTGTGGTCTTGGACATATTGTTTCAAAGATTCAAGCTTCTCATATAAAGTTGCAACAGACTGTTATTGGGTCCTTATAGAATTTACAGGCTGAGGACCTTGTATATATAAGCATGCAAAAACATAGACTCAAGGAAAATTATTCCTTTACATTCAAAATTTATTAAATGAGCAAATATTTAAGAATATTCCCTTTCCATAAAATAAGTTATACCAAAGAAGAGTAGAATCTATTTTCAAAATAAAAAAAAAACTCTTTGATATATGTGCTTCATATACATTGTCTTAATCTATTCAAGCTGCTAAAAAGAATTACCATAAACTGGGTGGTTTAAAAACAGACATTAATTTCTCTTAGTTCTGAAAGGCTCTGTAATATACATGTACTTTAATATGATAATTCTGTAGTAGTGTACAATAATTCATACTCAACTATTTTTAGACTAAGTATAACAAATTGGAAAATTGCTTTAAAAAATCTAGAGATGTTTTTAAAGAGACTTTTTAAAACCATGCCTTTGCCACATTCTTAACAAAAACTATAATTGAGCCTGACCAGCATGGCTAGTGGTTGAGTGTTGACTTATGAACCAAGAGGTCCCCGTTAGATCCCGGTCAGGGCACATGCCCAGGTTGCAGGCTCCATCCCAAGAGTGGGGTGTGCAGGAGGCAGCCAATCAATGATTCTCTCTCATCATTGATGTTTCCATCTCGTCCTCTTTGAAATCAATAAAAATATTTTTAAAATTTTTTTAAAAAAGAAAAAAAAATGAGCACAGCCTCTGCTTCATTTTAAAATATATATAATTGAGAGGTTAGCATATACCCTTCTTTACCTTAAAGAAACAGAACAATGCTTAGTAAGCTGTTGACCCAAGGGCAGGAAATCAACTTGCCCGACCACTCCGGCATTCACATCATGGTCATCTCTGTCTAATTCTGTCCACGTGTTTGTCTCCCCTGAAGTTACCTGCCTGCTCTCCTCCATCCATCTGGGTCTAAACTATCTTTAGAGGTAATCCTATTTCCCTTATATTTCTTAACCTCCTCTTTCCTAATGGTTTTTATTGCACAAAACCATCTGTCCTATTCATCTTTTACTTTTTGGCCCATTGTGTTTGTTGTATCTCTTCTCTTCAGCAGAAGCTTCTTGAGCACAGGAGATATGCACTAATATTTCTTTATCATCCATAGGGCATTTAGAAGGTTCCTGGTACATGTAGGATTTCATCAATAAATCATTATTATTTAATCTGAAGATATACATATAATAGTTATATGATTCCTGAGTGAAAAAAAAAAGTTTCCTCAATAATGGAAATATTAATTCATAAAAGAAATGCAGTAATAATTTATAATGTTGTATTATTTTATTATGCATAAATCACTATGATATGTACTCCCATTTCATTTTTCCCCCAACGTTTTTTTTCGAGAAATAACTTTGTATACCTATTTTATAGATGCGCAAACTGAAGGTTAGAGAAATTAAATGACTTCCTAATAATGTTCCGTCAAAATATTCTTACTAAATGTTTATACCTTATTATGAGTCCAAATCAGATGCATAATGAATGAGTTGAATGATGCTTTAGAGGTTTGAGTAAATGTCTTAAAGCTGAAATTGCAAGATAGTTAAAAATCATGATCACTGTCTATAAATATTTCTTTATGTATATTTTCTTTACTTGAGCTATCAGAGGTGGTTTTTTTTAATTATTAGGGTGATGTTGTTTAATAAAATTATATAGGGTTCAGGGTTTCAGTTCTATAATATATCATCTGTATATTGTATTATATGCTCGCCAGTCCAATTCAAGACTTCTTCCATCATCATTTATCCCCCTTTATCTTCTTCTACCTCCTCCCACCCTCCTTTCACTCTGATAATCACCATACTGTTATCTGTGTCTATGAGGATCTTTTTTTCTTTGCTTAATTCCTTCATTTTTTTCATCTGACAGCTGTCAATCTGTTCTCTGTATTTATGAGCCTATTTCTTTTTTGTTTATTAGTTTATTTGGTTTGAAGGAAGCCAGATAAACAGCATCGCCTTTTACCCCACCTTGTTCTGAATGAAAAAGAACTAAGGCAAAGGAGATGGAGAACAAAATGGGGTCTGCTGATGATAGAAACCAGGTCGGAGGCTGTAACCCAGTGTGAGAGCCGCGTGGACCTGCTGATGCGTTTAGAATTAGGTGGACTGACCTCAGTTACAGGCAATGCTGCCCGATTGGACCTCTCAGCCCACAGTCTGGGAAGGGCAGTGCTGCTCAGGAGAGATTAAGATTGGAGAGCAAAGGAGAATCCTCCTCTGTGTGGTCATTTGGCTCTCAGAAAGACAAAATGGAGAAATTGAGCATGGCAGAAACTTTATCTTTCCTAAATTTACCAATCAGATAAGTCATTTCTCTACAAGGAGGGAGGGAGTGAGGGTCAAATGATGCCAGGATGGTTTAGAGAAGATGTGTTGTCATGGAAACCAAAGGATGGGGCAGAGGTGTCTTTCCTAACACCTGTTGATAATCTCCAAATAGAAAGTGTTAGTTTTATGCGTTAAAGTAGACAGGGATTGTTAATTTTAAAAGCCACTTCTAATCAAATGTGTGGAAATATTCACAGATTTTGTGTACAATGCGTTAATGTTTCCTTGTAGGGAAGTGGAATTTTTATTTGTTTGTTTTCATTGCATTTTAGGGACCACAGTTTGCTATCTGGGGAGCCCGGAGACCTGAATCTCTAGGATATTTGATTGTCATGCACATTCCCTGGTTCTATTTTCAAATTTACATCTTGGGGTTGGAACCAGCACTTTGCATTTTTAATAAACACCCAGGTGATTGTAAGGCAATTTAAGTTTATGAAACACTAATGGAAATCAGAGTTATTGAAACTAATTTTCATTTTTTAAAAAACTCTTTGTGTTCCAAATGTATACTATTTGATCATTTCCAGTAATAGTTTGAATTGTTGCATCTGATGAGTTTTGGGACTTTCTTTTTTCATCAGAGATCAGTATATTCATATCTCAAAACCATTAGTGTCTTTCAAACTCTCCGAAATTGGGTCTTTATTCACACAGAGGACTTTGAGCAATCTGTGATAGCATATGGAGACAGTGATGAAGTTGAATAGCTTTTTAGTTTAGGATGTTTTCTTTATTTGAGCTATCAGAGGTGTTTTTTTTAATTATTAGGGTGACGTTGGTTAATAAAATTATATAGGGTTCAGGGTTTCATTTCTATAATATATCATCTGTATATTGTTTTATATGCTCACCAGTCCAATTTAAGTCTTCTTCCATCATCATTTATTCCCCCCTTTACCTTCTTCTACCTCCTCCCACCCTCCTTTCACTCTGATAATCACCATACTGTTATCTGTGTCTATGAGGATCTTTTTTTCTTTGCTTAATCCCTTCATTTTTTTCATCTGACAGCTGTCAATCTGTTCTCTGTATTTATGAGCCTATTTCTTTTTTGTTTATTAGTTTATTTTGTTCACTAAAGTCCACATATGAGTGAAATCATATGGTACTTCTTTTTCTCTAACTGGGTTATATTACTTAGCATACTACTGTCCATGTCCATCCATCTGTAAACTCAAAATAGGTTAAAGAAGGAAATCTTACCAGAGATTTAAAAAACAAACAAACATTCCCTTTGTTTATTAAATAGCCCTAGATATAAGAATAATTTGTTATTTCACATTTTTTAATTTTCATTGGGAATTATCCTTGAAAAGCTAATAAGCACAGCTATGGAAGCAGGGTTTGGTAGTCTGGTTGCAGATCTTATTTTTAACAAACACATAAATGATAGAGTTTCATTCTGAAAGGGCTCAGGTGGGAAGAAAGATATATAAATGTCATAAAATGTGAAGAAAGTAGTATGATAGAAAGAAAAGACATCGAACTCTGTTTACTGGAGCTGGGAAATCTTCAAAGAGAGAATATAAACTTAAATTTTGGTGAATTTTTAAGTTCTATTTTATATTTTTCTTCAAGTCTTTTATGTCAGAGGATTTCATGTCTATTTATAAAGTAGAAAAGTAATGGAAAATATTTCTTGATTTTCAAAATGTTTTCAATAGGCAAATGTTTAAACGTCCCTTTTCGTGAAATGAGTTATACAAAAGAAGAACAAAATCTATTTTTAAAAATATGAAGACTTTTATATATGTGTTTCACATACATTGTCTTAATCCATTCAAGCTGCTATAAAAAATTACCATAAACTGGGTGGCATAAATAACAGACATTTATTTCTCATAGTTTTGGAGGCTCGAAGTCTTTGGTCAGGTGCCAGCATGGGGTTCTAGTGAGAGCCCTCTGCCAGGTTTCAGACAGCCAACTTCTCACTGTATCCTTGCATGGTGGGAAAAGAGCTAGCTAACTCTCTGGCCAATTCTTACAAGGGCACTAATCCCATTCCTGGGAGCTCCACCCTCATGACCAAATTACTTCCCAAAGGCCACACCTCTAAACACCATCATATTGGGGTTAGGGTTTCAACATATGAACTTGGAAGGGACACAAACATTCAGCCTATTGTTCACATGATCAAAAATCTCAGAAGTCTCTATGGGCCACTCTCTCACTCTCCCATTGAAAACTGCACACCTCCTGCCCTTTTCTTCTGGGACCATCTGAGCACCTTTTCTGTTTCCTTTGTCCCCATAGCAGATTATTACCTCCTAATAGACTTTATTTTGTTGCAGGGCTGTTTTGGTTGTTTGTTTTTGCTTCTGGGTGGTTCACTCTTGGATTCCTAGTCCTAAAATAGCATGGGAACTTTGCAGCTTTTCTCAATATTAGTTGAATGAATGACTACATTTCGGTTGGAATTTCAATGGGTTATAGCCTCTGCTACCTGGAATCTTTCTTAGTATGAGGGAACCCCATTCCTTACACATGTACTGGGGTACCTGCTCCCTGTGCATGTGTCTTTCCTACGACATTTGCGGCAGGTGCACGTAGGAGGCAGAGCAGGAACAAGCACCACATGTCCATGACTTGAACACAAGGAGGTCAGTGATGAGGTTTTCACTGAATGAGAAGGAACAGATTCTCTCTTGCTTCACAGGTTGTACCTAATTTTGTCAAAGTGTTTCTGAAGAAAGTCATTTACTACAAACCTGGCCAACCATATCCACAATTCTTGCCTGGATTGTTTTAGAATTCTGCAGGGTGTATGTTTACAAATACTCTTGATTCCTTGTAAAATATTTTTGGAAATAAGTGGAGGATAATTTGGGATTAGGGGACATTCAAGCTGAGTCCCTGAACACCTACTTTCATTATATACGCTCTTTATTCAATTGTAATAGTTTGGAGAACTGATAAACACATTAGAAGTGCATATTTGTTATGGAATTTCTCCTTCCTTTGTGTACACAATATTAGTGTGTCTACACTATGCCTGATGTTAAGGAAGACAATGGTGATATTAAAAATGACATATCGCCTGGCTGGCGTGGCTCAGTGGTTGAATATCAACCCATGAACCAGGAGGTGACAGTTCAATTCTCAGCACATGCCCTGGTTACAGGCTTGATCCCTGGTAGGGGATGTGCAGAAGGCAGCTGATTAATGATTCTCTCTCATCATTGATGTTTCTATCTCTTTCTTTCTTCCTACCTCTCTCTGAAGTAAATTAAAAAACAAAAAAACACACATAATGGCAAGCACTTAACTGAAGCCTGGTGATATTCAAAGCACTTTGTTATGATCTCCTTTGATCCTTGCAATACCTTAACAAGTAGATATTTCCATTTTCCTCATTTTGCAGATGATTCTAAGGATTGTACCCAAGGTCACACAGCTATGGAAGCAGGTTTGGTATTCTGGTTGCAGATCTTATTTTTAACAAACACATTAATGATAGAGTTTCATTCTGAAAGGGCTCAGGTGCGAAGAAAGATATATAAATGTCATAAAATGTGATGAAATTAGTATGATAGAGAGAAAAGACATCAAACTCTGTTTACTGGAGCTGGGAAATCTTCAAAGAGAGGTGATATAGTTGGCTTTGAGGGGTGATTAGCAGTTTTCTAGGTGGGGGAAGGGGACAAAGACTGAGGACAAAAGGAGGGAGAATTGTCATAATCAGTCTCCTTTATGATTAGCTCATTATACTAGTTTTCAGTAACGCCCACCCACACTCTTCCTTCTTTGCAGATACAGTTTGAATATTTTGGAACCAAACTTTAACTTGTGCTCATTTGTAAATACACATGTAGGTCACTGTCTGAAACCATAACATGTGAAATGCTGTCTATGTGCATATCATGATAAGATAGCATTTGAAACCATAGAAGACAGTGAACACATACTAATTATTTAAAAGGACAGTCACTTATTTTCAGGCCACCTATTGTCAGGAGCTGAGAATTAGACCATTTCATTCTTTTGGATCCGTGACGATCCTCTCACAGGCTATTTTTGGATAGCAATGCTAGTGCACATAAAAACACCTCATTTTAAATATTCCTTCCCCCCTCAGGTCATCCACTAAACTTCCTCTAGCAAGCAGTAAATAGAACCTTTTCCCACCTGGCCAAAGTAATCATTTAGAGATTTACATGCACCTGCTGATTTCAACGTGTTCCGTTGGATTTCAATTTTGCTTGGCATCCCACAGCTCTGAGGGATTAATTCCCAGCACTGCCCAGCAATGTCAGTTTTTTCATGTCCATCACTTTGTGTCTACACATGCCTGATGTTAAGGAAGACAATGGTGATATTAAAAATGACATATGGCCTGGCTGGCATGGCTCAGTGGTTGAATATCAACCCATGAACCAGGAGGTGACAGTTCAATTCCCAGCACATGCCCTGGTTACAGGCTTGATCCCTGGTAGGGGATGTGCAGAAGGCAGCTGATTAATGATTCTCTCTCATCATTGATGTTTCTATCTCTTTCTTTCTTCCTAATTCTCTCTGAAGTAAATTAAAAAAAAAACACACATAATGGCAAACACTTAACTGAAGCCTGGTGATATACAAAGCACTTTGTTATGATCTCCTTCGATCCTTGCAAAACCTTAACAAGTAGATATTTCCATTTTCCTCATTTTGCAGATGATTCTAAGGATTGTACCCAAGGTCACACAGCTATGGAAGCAGGTTTGGTATTCTGGTTGCAGATCTTATTTTTAACAAACACATAAATGATAGAGTTTCATTCTGAAAGGGCTCAGGTGGGAAGAAAGATATATAAATGTCATAAAATGTGAAGAAAAGTAGTATATAGAAAGAAAAGACATCGAACTCTGTTTACTGGAGCTGGGAAATCTTCAAAGAGAGGTGATATAGTGGGCTGTGAGGGGTGATTAGCAGTTTTCTAGGTGGGGGAAGGGGACAAAGACTGAGGACAAAAGGAGGGAGAATTGTCATAATCAGTCTCCTTTATGATTAGCTCATTATACTAGTTTTCAGTAACGCCCACCCACACTCTTCCTTCTTTGCAGATACAGTTTGAATATTTTGGAACCAAACTTTAACTTGTGCTCATTTGTAAATACACATGTAGGTCACTGTCTGAAACCATAACATGTGAAATGCTGTCTATGTGCATATCATGATAAGATAGCATTTGAAACCATAGAAGACAGTGAACACATACTAATTATTTAAAAGGACAGTCACTTATTTTCAGGCCACCTATTGTCAGGAGCTGAGAATTAGACCATTTCATTCTTTTGGATCCGTGACGATCCTCTCACAGGCTATTTTTGGATAGCAATGCTAGTGCACATAAAAACACCTCATTTTAAATATTCCTTCCCCCCTCAGGTCATCCACTAAACTTCCTCTAGCAAGCAGTAAATAGAACCTTTTCCCACCTGGCCAAAGTAATCATTTAGAGATTTACATGCACCTGCTGATTTCAACGTGTTCCGTTGGATTTCAATTTTGCTTGGCATCCCACAGCTCTGAGGGATTAATTCCCAGCACTGCCCAGCAATGTCAGTTTTTTCATGTCCATCACTTTCCTACCCTAGTGAGAGGACACCTGTAAGCGTTAGTATCCTTGTTGGTGAAATTCAACACACCTCCTCCAGGTACTGTAGGATGTCCATGACACAGAACGGGATGGAATACTTGGATGCTTCTTGTCATCTAAAGATATTTGCAACTTTAGCGTAGGTTATTTTTAGAGGTGTGCATGTCCCCCAAATAGTCAAGCTCCATTGAAGGAGTCCTCTAATAAAACTCTGAGAAAGATGCTGTTGCTCTGCAAAATGTGGGGAGTCCAGTCTTGCATTCTCTCTCAGTTTAATTGAAGGTCGTTCTTTGTATAACGACACGTCTACTGAAATCTGCCTAGGGGGAAACTCCACTCCCTGTGTTCCTTTTCATCAGTTTTTATTATACAGTGAAAGGGAAAAGTCTGTACTTTCTCTTGTCTTCCAGGGTAATCAGGAACTTTCCTGGCTTACTCAACAGTGTGACTGTGTTAGAAAGTACAAAGGTCCTATTGCCCTTTGGCTTCAGTGGAAGTATTCCTTTCCCATTCATTCCCCATTAAGCACCCTATTTTCTGGCTGGAGAAATTAGCACAGTGGTTGGTGTTGTAGATGTCACATTGGATCTGTGGTCTCCTGAAGAGGCAGTTCATTGGCCATTAGGAACTTGAGCTACCACATCTTCTGGACCACAGAAGTGAATCCACAGTCCAGATAATTTCACATTCTATGACACTAACATTAGGACACTTTCCCACAAATGCTTATTGAGCAAGGTTACTAAGGAAACCAGAGGCCCAGGTAGTAGCAATTTGTGCTAAGTTAAAATGAGCAAATGTAATCCTTGCCTGGCTCAAGGATTTGACTTCTAATTTTCTCAGAAGAGGCAGCGGACATGCGTTTTACAAGTGTTCTCTAAAGAGGGTCACTGGTCAGACACCTGCCTCGCTTCTTTCATCCAGCGCGGGCTACACCTCTGCAGGAATTTGAGGCCAGAAATCAGAGAACACCATGAAAGTTTGAGAATAGCCATCAATATTTTCTAGAACATATGCAAATTAAACCATTACTTTTATATAATTTTATAATTTCTCAGTTTGGTGGTTAAATTACAATGATATTAATACACCCTGCAATTAGTGTACTTATAATGACTCTATTGGTACTCCAGAGAGCTGCCACATGCATCTCATTATTTGGCTCCATAAACCTTTGTGCTAGGAAAGGCACAGATCTCCTATCTGAACTCATGGGCACTGAAGTACATGGGTGTAAGCAACCTGTTCCACGTCATGTAGTTGGTTAGTGAGGAGGAGGCCGCCTGCTTAGCAGTAGGACTTGGATTTTGAATCTAGACAAACATAATCATTCTAATCATTCTTTCTCTCTCTCTCTCTCTCTCTCTCTCTCTCTCTCTCTCTCTCTCTCATATGTCTTTTAAAATTGGAACATGACTATTGCTAATAAACATAATACATACATCGGACTTGTAAGGCTTAGGTGAACTTCAATGTATTTTTTTAATGCTCTATATTTTACATGCTATGCAAATATTAGTAATTATTTGTGTTATTCTGACTTATATTCAGTGCTATTTTCACCATATCATTCTACCCAGTTCTAGCAAAAACTGTTCTCTCAAGCACCTCATACATTTATATGTAGTGCTGGGTGTTCTTTTGTTTGTTTGTTTTTTGTGAAGGGTTACGTTTTACTTCTTGCTTTGGCTACTAGAAAACTCAGTGTCAAAATTATTGACTATTAAAACCAGTATAGCATATTTTTTTAACCTGGTTTTATTTTATTTTTTCACTCATCTTACTTTTTAATCTATTGTCTTATTTTTCTGCAGTGGATATACATTTCTGAACACCACCTCAAATGAGGTGGGAAAAAATAACAAAATAATGACTACATAATCATAATGATAAAGTCAGAGAAAACTTTTTTTTAAAAGTACTCTGAATTTTTATCCATCTTACTTTTTATTGAGGTAAAAGTTTATTTGCTCATAAGTATTAATTAAATAATAGCAGGCATTTATTGAATGCCAATGTAATGCAAGACATACTGGGATTCACTGAAAATGAAAAAGCAGATCCTTAACAAAAGATTTACAGTCAAGTTTAGAAATTCATGCACAGACATGAAATGTTAGATGTTAGAAGTTAAGTATCAGGCATACACAAAGAGACTGTGTAACATCGGTCTGAGAAATTAAAATGTAAAACCTCAGTTTACCTCCTTTATTCCAGTCAAATCATAAGCACCCAAGTTCACATCTTATTCTTCCCTGTTTTTCTCTTATTCAATTGGAATAATAAAAGGAGGCTGTTATTCGATTTAGAATAAGAAGAAATGAATGACACTTTGTAGTTGTATGAAAGTAGGAAGGAATTTCTCCTTAGTGGATCTCAGTTTTCATATCTGTAATATGAAATTAGGATCCCTATCTCAGAAGTAGCTTCAAGTCATCTCTCTCTGAAGTGATCATTATATTTTTTAAAAAAGATCACTTTATGCAGTAAAGTACAGTATTGATAAGTAGATTCTTAAAATGTCTTGTATAATTACCTATTTAAAGGGACATGTTGGAAAATCATCTTATCAAGAGTAAAGAATGCTAGACATGGAAGTGACCATGGCATGAATCAGATGAGGAACCTGAGCCTCAGAGGGATTGAGAGAATTGTCCAAACTTAGACTCTTAGCTGCAGGGCTGGTGGCTGAAGCCTTGCAACACTTATCATGATTTCAGTGTCCATTCACAGAAATCTAATTTCTAGATGACTGGGCGGTAAAAATGTATTCTGCTGTAGGTGCTGCACAGACTTCATATCAAGAGCTGTTTAAGGAAGAAAGGCTGTGTAGATTAGAGTTCAGTTACAGCAACAAGAGCATTCTATCATATTTAGGAAGAAAGGCTTTTATTACCAGGTATTAGGTGGCTTAACAAACTAATTGCAAAGGCTGGAGAAACAAGCTCTAGGGAGGACTTGTAGGAACAACTCCCAGCTCCAAACTCACCCACCTCTGCCATGATCAGAAAGCTGACTCCTGCAACATGAGACCCTGTATTCAAAGCCGCAATCACAGAACTATGCTGCCTCTGCCCCAGACTTGCCTCTCCTCCTTCCATTCCAAATTCAAGTGAAATATGGAACACTAGCTGCAAGGGAGTCTGGATAAGACAGGGTTTAACTTCCCAGTCTCTACAACAAAGGGTGGCTCAAGGAGGAGGTTGAGATAGATATTGAGACAATTGAGACCATCACCAAGAATCCAAGAAAGAGGTTAGTAGGGTTAGGGGACCCAAATCACATCATATGAGGGATAATATAAAAAAGGGTAACAAATAGATTCTAATTTGCCAGTCAGCGCTCGCTAATTGGCTGCCAAGAACAGAGAATTGAAAAAAATTTGAGAGATGCATCTGGGCCCAGCAGGATAAAGCCCAGGGACTCATTAGTGATGTCTGCCAGAAGCAAGAGCATGAAGCAATCAGAGTTGTATAAATGCCACTATTTCCCATAAGTCAGTTGCTGCCTGACCATCTTGGTTGGCAGACGTTTCCATAATGCCTTGTGGAATATTGATGTTGTTGTAGTTGTTGTTTAATTACATCTTGATTGACTTCTTCACAGTATCATGATGATTATTCTTTATCAAATAAAGCAAATTGTAATTTATTTGGTGAATTAATCATCTCTACACCCTGCATAGTACTTGATATATATTAATCTGATTTTTGAAGTCTCAATCATTCCATCAAAAAAAGTTCACTTTGCACAAAATGCTATCATATGTCATTGTATCAGGCTTAGTCTTTAAGGGATCGCCCTAAGTCTCCTTTAAAAAAGAACATATTTTGTCCCTGTTTACAGAGTCCTAAACAGTTCTTTTGAAACAACTCAGAAGGTGTACTTGTTCATGGACCAGGGACTCAATGTATTACTTCGAGCCCATCCAGTGTTCATGTTCTCGTCATCACTTAAACTCATGTGCTCACTTGAGCTGATACTTTGTTCATAAAAATAGTTTTGCTATGAGAGGAAACAGTTATATGTCACATAGAATGGATGCATCTAGAGCTTTGAAAAGGGGATGTTGATTTCTGCACAAAGTTTTCCTTACATCCTGCATAGAAAAGCTCTATTTCTTGAGGAAAGCACACAAAGGTATTCCACATGACTCTACTTGCTAACCTGTTTAGTCTACTCTTAGTGTTCAAAGACTTAACTACATTTATTGGAGAAGAAGAAGAATCTAGTTGACCCAGGTTTTTGAAAGTTCAAGTATATTATTTCAATTTATTTTTAAATTAATTTTTATTTTAAGTATAGTTGGTATATAATCTTATATTTGTTATATTAGTTTCAGGTGTATCATACAGTGATTCAACACTTTTATACCTTACTAGAGGCCCAATGCACAAAATTCGTGCAAGAGTAGGCCTTCCTCCCCTCGGCTGCTGCCACCGACTTCCCTCTGGCACCTGGGACCCAGGCTTCCCTCTGGCTGCTGGCAGGCTTCATCCAGAAGGTCGTCCAGAAGGATGTCTGGTCTAATTAGCATATTGCACTTTTATTATTATAGATAATGTGATCACCCCACTAATTCTAGTAATCATCTGTCATCATATAAGCTTATCACAATATTGTTGACAATATAGTCAATAATGTATCTATCTTGCTATTCACTCAACCCTCCACCCCTTCCCTTCTGGTAACCATCCCTTGTAGCTGACTCATTTTTGGTGATTGATAATGACTCTCTTTTGATAACTCTTCCTGGAGAAGACCAATTTGGGGGGAACATTGGTGAGGTTAGAATGAGCATGTGTGGCTATGGAATACAAAGATGGAGATCTCATTAACACCATTAATTACTGTGGTAGATTACAGTGTATTTATTTTTTATATAGTATATTACTTTTTATGTGCTGTGCTAGGTCCCTGTGATACGGAAGTCTGGAGCTGTGTCTGATTATTAGGGGATGAAGGGACAGATACTATGAAAAGGTAGATACTCTGTATAAGCCATTATGACCGTCTCTGAGGCGAGACTCAGCCCTTGGGGTGGATGACAGAAGAGGAGAAGGTAGCTCATGCTTCACTGCTGAAAACAAAGACTGTTGACTCAAATAGACAGTGATTCAAATTCACGCTACACAATTTAACATCGGGGATAAATCACTGTCACTTTTTGCAGAAAGAAATACCTTGAGAGAGATTATGGCTGAAATACTTAATATGATTCCAATCTCTTCTACTATAAAGTTTGTCATAGATAAAAATAAAAGCAGAAGTTACAGCTTTTTTTCTTCTTATTAAGAAATGTGTTTTTAGGTGCAGATTATTAATAGTCATTTATTTGTAACTATTTAGAAAGTGCCCACTATGTACCAGACACAATGTCACCTAGAGGGATATAACTGTAAACAAAGCATATGTTTATTATTGTAGCTGGAGGAGGGCCATGTTTGCTATTTAACAAAAATACTCTATACAGGATGTGCAAAAGTAGATTTACAGTTGTGAGTATGCATAGTCTGTTCTTGTATTATTATTTATGAATTACTGTATTATTGTCCATAGGAACAACTAACTATAGAACTACTTTTGAATCACCCTGTATTTTTTAAGAAGAAGGAAATAAATGAACAAATCTGGGTCCTTCAGAACAAATGCTTGTTGACTGCTCCATTCCCAAACCCACTGTATCATCTTCAACTGCTTATATAAGCCCAGAGTTTTTCTTTCATCCATAAGAAAAATGAATTCATTAGCTCAGTAAAACACAGTATTGCAGGCCCAACACTCAAATGAATAGAATATACTGTTAGTCTGCTCTCAATTATATTGAAAATTTACTACCTTTAAGCAGAAATGGATGATGCCTTTAAAAAAAAGATGTATGAGTGTTTTGGTAGGGGGAGAGAGAGGTGGGAATTTGTATTTAATCTTCTCTTAGGAAGGAAACTACATATCTAGAAGCTGCTAGTTCTTATTTGACATTTTTTTTAAAAAAACATGGTTAATCATTTCTAGATGATCAAAAGTTTTCTCCTCATTATTAATTCTAATCACATTTGCAAGGATTTTAGAATAATTCATTTTACACTTCTACCAAATTGACTCAAATATTTAGACGTTCCCAGATTACTTATTAGTCAGCTTGAGCCACTGTAACAAAATACCACAGGCTGGGTGGTTTAAACAACATATGTTTATTTTCTCACGTTTCTGGAGGCTGAAAATCCAAGATCAGGGAGCCAGTATGTCGGGTTTTGGTGAGGTCTCTCTTCTGGCTTGTAGATGGCTGCCTTCGCACTATGTTTTCTGTGCACGCAGGGAGAAAGGGAGAGAGCTTGCTGGTGTCTCTTCTCATAAGGACACTAATCCTATCAGATCTGAGCCCATTCTGAGGACCTCATTTAACCTTAATTAAGTCCTTTGAGGCCCCCTCTCCAAATACAGTCACACTTGGGTTATCGAGCTTCAACATAGGACTTTGGAGGGATACAGATATTCAGCCCATAGCAAATAGACCCCCATATTACTTTAGAATTGTATTCCACAAAAGAGTGTGAGGATTTTTCAAAAAGATGGAAAACAAAAAAGAAGCTGAACCAAGCAATGGCACCAAAGCCAAACCGTGCACTCTGCACTTAATGCTATTTTTCTCCTTGGTGCATTCCATAGTCAAATTGTTTTGGGAAAGTCAAGTTGGTTTTGTAAGATTCCTAGAGAAAAGGACTATGATTGCATTAGTAGCTGCAGAATTTGATTCAGAGGCTATAATCTCCTTGGCTTCAACATCACATGTCTCTTTCCTGCTTAGAAAAGCAAAGTCTGCGAGCCTACAAAGGGGTTAAAGCCTCTAATGGCATCACACTGGCCTGTACAGAGTATTGATTGCATCAACTTAGAATTAAATTGCCGCCAAGAATCTAGTTAGATCTCTCCTCAGTGGCTTGGAGGTTTTGATTACAGAATGGCTGTGAGTGGAATGTTTTCCAATATCAAAGAACAGCAATGGAGATTAAAAGCAACTCAGGCTTATTCATTCTAGCCAAGGACAGAATGAAATATCCACAGCATTGGAGGCAAATGAAACCTTTGACAAGTTTTTCACTTTCCACACAACATCTCAACTCGAAGTCAAGAAAAAGGTCAAAAGGGAAGAAGACCTAAGAGCTGAAATGATAGGACGTCACACTAGCTAATGGCTGCAGATCTTCCAAATCAAGAGGACATTTATTTCCCTGGAAATCTCCTTAGAAAGTATTCGGATTTCCACTGGAGGCAGAGGAAATCTACGTGGGCAGGAAGTCCAGAGGGAAGACCCCTCTTCCCCCGGCCCCAATCAGCTCTCCCACAAAGAATCTATAAGAGTAACATGGAGCGGTATTGGAGTAATTTTTTAAACCAGTACAGTTATAATACTTTCCATTCTGGACTTTTAAAGTGCTACAAAAGCAGTATGACTGGTGTTTAGTATTCATAAAGGATTTCCCCCCCACCAATGTTACCCAAATCTCAGCCTCTCCCTTTTCCATAAAATTTGTGTAACCGTACCCTTTATTCAGTAAGGTTGTATGGGATAGTAGAAAAAGGCCACACTTATACAAATATATGTGCTCAAAACATCACTGCCACTTATCAACTGTGTTCCTCCAGGGAGTAACTCTCACCCTCTGAACTTCAGTTCTCACCATACAGAGGGGTTATGGGAATTCAATAACATGATACCCTTAATGAGCCTTACATGTTGCCTGAAATATATTCTGTAAGGTCCTTAACTTCAATCCTGTTAGCAAAAGGATCCAAGAGATAAATTGACACTAAGGCATATTACTTTATATTACCGTTTTCAGGAATATTGCCATTATTAAAAAAATAACCCTCAGGAAAAAAACAAAGTGAATCATCTCCAATAATGGAATTTCAAACAATGATGCTGATGTTGAGAAGGAAATAAAAGTGTTTTCCCAACTCAAATTATATGCACCCACTTCTCCTTGGGGGAACCCTAAGCTTAGCTCCCGAAGAGCCACATCCTGAATGGTGTGTCTAAGCAGTGTTTCCCATGGACTATAATTTTCTTCCTTGAAGATTCTTCAGCCATCTTGTGGGGAGAGGGGGGCAGGAGGGACGGGTATGTGCCCTCTGCAGAATAAAAGAGCCCAATAGAATAAGCATGGAGGAGAGCAGCGACAAGATAGCTAGGCACTGGGCCCTGCCAAGTCCAGCCTGTTATTTCACTCAAGGAAACACTGATTTAATTAATTGAAAAATAAAGGTTATTGTCAAATGAAGGACCCTGGTCAATACTTATTGAATTTTGCTTTTCTGAGCTTTTCAGCTTTCCAATATTACATTGAGTCCAACTCTTTCACGTATGACCTGTTTTTGAAATAAGTTGTGATTTAACCAGTAACCTGACAATGTTGAGAATAAATAAGGTTCAATTCTGGAGCAGGGAAGTGAACTTCCTGTTGCTTTTGGAATTGTGGTGTTGCCCCACAGATGAAAGTTATGTTTTTTCTTTATGTCTAGGCTTCTTCAACACCTGTTTGCATGGTGCTTACTATTTTGCCTCATTTGATCTGCACAACAACTATGGAAAAGAGAAAAATCAAGGGTTTATCATCCCATTTTTTTTCAATTATGCAAACTGAGGCTCAAGGACATTGAAAAGGACCACTCTATTAACCATTGTTTGAGTTGAAACTGGGATCTAAGTTAATTGAAAGCATTGCTTAGTATAAGCCCTTTAGGATTAAACCCAGAAGGAGGATTTGATAAAGAACAAATTAGATTATGAGATGCTGCATGTAGTTGGCCTAGTATCTGACATGCAATAAGTGTTCAGTACAAACTAGCAATTATCAATGTCATTGGTTAATTATTTCTCCCCATGTTGTAATTATTTCTCCCCATCTCAGAAGGAACCAGTATAAAGTTAAAAGATAGCTTTGCCTATTGAGACATCTCAGTGTTGAGGTTATTTTTATCATCAGCAATCACCATGTCTTGAGTTTCTATTGCATATGGAGTGGGAGGCTAGGTACTGGGAGGATGAAATGATAAAAGATCAGCTTAAGTTCTCAAGGCACTATTCTCCAGCTGGAAGGGGTGACCATTGAGGACTTAATGTCCGGGAGGAGCACTCAGTAGCATGAGTTAGAGATATTCATGAAAACTTTATAACAGAAGATAGGGACTTTGAACTGATCCCTAAAGACTTAGGGAAGCTTAGGGAAGCACAGAAGAGATGTTGGGTACTTTAGGGAGATTCTCAGAGAGGAGGTTGTGTGCTCTCAGCATCACTTGTGTCTAAAAATAGACATAGGCAGGCTCACCTCTAAAAATTCTTATTCAGTACAGCTGGATGGAATCCTAGTTTTACATGTAACAAGTTCCTTGGTAAAAACAAACTGAAGTTGCTCTTGGCAGTGGGGGACCACTGATTGCTTCTGATTAGATATCTGGTACTATATCACAGACATGAATTGAACTTAAGAAGATTAGTCATATGTGTATACTTACAGAAACACAGTAGCAAACATATAATAGGTGTTTTAACATCTGAAAGGAGGAAAGACTGAAAGGTAGAAAGAAAAGTATTTCCCACCTTAAGTATACTACCCTGTGCCTCTGTGTTGAGATTCCAAGATTGTAATTTCTAATTTAGGTAGATCACTAGTTGGACTGGCAGTGGTATTCTACTGCATTCAGACTGATATCCACACTCCTGACCATGACCCACAAAGTCCTATATGAGAAGTTAGGTCAGCCTTTCCTACCTCACCTCCTGCCTTCTCTACTCACCACCCTTCTCTCTGTTCCTCCAAACTCCCAAGTTCACCTTCACCCCCGAGAACTGGCATTGCCTGGGACACCCTTTCCTGTGTCCTAAGTTGAATTTTCATCTTAGAGGAGCCATCCTAGTCATCCAATCAAAATCAGAAACCCTCAGTCACTAAGTCCCTCAAAGAACTTTTTAGGACCCCTATTGTCCTGGTCTTAGTTTGCTTTTCAATATGTCTCCCTCTCTATTAGCATCACTGGGTGCTAAGACATCTAAGGGTAGATTCTTGCTGGCCTTGTTCATGGCTATGTCCATAATACCTAGACTGGTGCCTGCATATAAAAATGTCTCAATAAATATTTGTTTAATGAATGGATGGGTACTATCAAGCCTCCTCCCACCTTTAACCTCTTCCCCAATATTTTTATTTTTCTGTCTCTTTCTCTAAACCACACTTTATTTCAGTGGCTGTCAAGAATTTGAAAGGAAAAAAAAAAGAAGATGCTGCCCAGCTTCTCTCCCCTTTCATCTTCCACCTGAGCTCATAACCCCCTCTAACACCATCTGATATAAAGGCCCATGATCTCAGGCTATCTTGACTCTGGCAGTGGAAACATGTCAGTGAGTCCCAGAGAGCCCATCCATTTTAAGAGACCTTCTGAGGTTTAGAGGAGAGAGGATTCTTTTTTTGGCAACTAGTCTGAGAATTAGGTTACAACCTAAATTAAGTAGGGCAAAATTTTTCACATAGGGCCCAGTTCTGTACTTAGACTCAAGCACCTGAGTGCACACACAACCATGCCGTATTTGAGGATTCAGGTTATTTGGTTTGATATAATGGAACCCATATTTGTTTGCATTAAGCTTTGACATTAATAAAGTACTTTTACAGATATTTTCACATTTTATACCAAGAAGGAGGTAAGGCAGTGGGGAGTATCCCCATTTGACTGATGTGGAAATGAAGGCCCAGGGAGGTTTATGATAGTGACAAAGGTTACACTGCTGAATTGGAATCCTGGAATCTAAACTGGATGCTGCTGTTTTGGAATGTTCTGGAAGGTTACTTGATTGAGGCTCAGTGTCCCTCCCTGGAAAATGAGGGAGTTGAATGATCTCCAAGGCAGTACTTCTCAAACTTCAATGTGTCAACAGATCACCTGGGGTTCTTGATTAATTGCAGTGCTGACTCAGTTGGTCTGAATAGGGCTCACTACTCTGCATTTTTAATGATTATTTACAGTTCCCAAATAATGCCCAACTACTTTAAAGAGTGAGGCATTGGAATTAAATAAACATGATAGATGAAGACCCCTGGGGTTCACAGGCTCATGGTAGAATTGGAGCAGCTCTGCTCTAATGAACTACAGTTGTGATATTTGGGGAAATCACTTAGTTTGATGAGCTGGTTCATGGAAATCTAATTATATCTCGGAGCGCAAAAATTATATAATTTAAGTTTAATAAGAAAGGAGGTATTTGGCAAGCAAGACATTAACAACAGAAATTTGAGTTCCCCAAATGTAGTGACATTTTTACATAGAAGTAAAAATGACTAAATATTGTCCCCATGCCTTCTATCTTGGAATGAAGTTAGAGGAAGGGTTACCTGGCTGAAGATGAGTAGCCTGAGGCTTGGACAGGCTCCTGGATTTCCTGGATCCTTGCAAAGTCTGGGATAAATGCCCAGACTGACCCACAGCTTTCTTTGTCTCTGCCAGGGTAAGTACAGAGCACTGTCCCAGTGGGCAAGCCTCCGTGGGTTTGAATTCAGAAGAAAATGTCTGGGCTGATAAAGAGAACATAAATCATTGTGTTTTAGTCTTTTCATCATCTAGAGAAGCACAAGCAGATTTTCCATTATGCCTTATCAGGACCTGAATCCTCAGTCATTGAGGAATGTATAGTCCTCTCTGATTGGCCACTAATCACAGTGAGTGAAATGCATAGGGCAGACTTGTCTTTGGTCTATGGAAATGCAGCTGCAGTCATGTTCAAGGTGTGTCTGTTGGCCCCTGCAAGACTACAGCCTGGATGACTGTCGTGCTCGACAAAGACATTGAACTGTTTCTCTAGATTGCACAGGGTGGACAGAGAGCCCCCTGCAGGGTCGCTGCCCCTGAGAGTGACAGAGTGTTGCATGTAGGGTTGCACTGGGGAGCATAGTGAGTATCTGTATGTGCAGGAATGGAGTTGGGTGCCTATTTTCACACATCTAATCATAATCACCCAATGTGTTGGCTATAATTGTTCCCATTTTATAGAACGGGAGGAAATAGTCTCAGGGGAAGCAACTGGCCAAGGCATCCTGTGATTACTTATATTCACCTTGCTACTTGATTCCTTATTGCAGCTCTCAGAATCAACTTTCCCATCCTCTGACATCTATACTCTTCTAACATTCCCAAGAATATGTCCCTTGCACATTTGCTCCTAGACTGGGCTCCTAATGAAAATAACCTATCAATTGCCAGAGCTCATGAAATAGTGCCTTGTTGAGCTCGCATGGATTCTGTATCCCAAGCCCTTGTTACAGCTGATGCTGTTTCTTTCTCATTGTCATCCCTCTTGAGTCCTGCTGTGCCATGCACTGAGGGAAACATGGGCTGTTAAATTAGAGACATCTGGGGTTCTGACACCATATTTGCAGCTTATTAATTGCATGGCCATTATCAATTTATTTTTTCCTCTCTGAGCTCAATTTTTTCCTCCATTAAATTGGGTTAATAATCCAACTTGGGAGTATTAGGGGGATTAAATATAAGTGTGTGGAATAGTCCCTGACCCATAATGAGCATTCGGCAGCACAATGAGCATTTAACAAAGAAGCTGCAGTAAACTGCAAATGAGTTGTAGTAAATTCCAGAGCAGGGATTTGAACCTCAGCTCTTAATTGCTAAAATATTGCCTCTGCCACAAATGGTAGCTTTGGCTATTAATAGACTAGAGGCTCAGTGCACAACATCCATGCACTGGGATGGGGGTGGGGTCCCTCAGCCCAGACTGCACACTCTTGTAGTCTGAGACCCCTTGGGGGATGTCCGACTGCTGGCTTAGGCTTAAGCCGGCAGTCAGATATCCCCCGAGGCATCCTTAGTGCTGCTGCAGAGGCGGGAGAGGCTACTGCCAAGTGAGCCTGGCTTCTGGTTGAGCAGAGCTCCCCCTGGGGGAGCACACTGATCACCAGAGGGCAGCTCCTGTGTTGAGTGTCTGCCCCCTGGTGGTCAGTGCGCGTCATAGTGACTGGTCTTTCCACCGTTTAGTCAATTTGCATATTAGCCTTTTATTATATAGGACTCTTAACACCCAGAAGAAAGGCTAAGGCATTATAGCATGTGACCTGGTTGGCTGCATCTAAGAGTGTTTGTAGCTGAGGCTCCACAAACCAAGGTCTTGGCAGACTCTTACCTTCTGGAGAACAGAAACCTCAACACACCATATTTCTCATCAATTATATGTGGTCGGTTCTATTTTAAAGGAAATGTAATAATAAATGTCAGCATAAAATAATAGAATAAATAATTATAAGTTGGATCCAAAAATAAATGCAATGCCTATATTATATATTCTCCATGGGTATGTACAATATACCTATTTATAGCTGAAATAAAAAACCTCAGGCAAAATACATAAGCTTTTTAGAAAGAATGAAATCGCAGGAATTAGCTTTTATTATGGATCCACCATCACTTTGAACAAGTTATTTAAATCTCCCTAGCCACAGTTTTCTTTTGTTTTCCTTTTTTGTTTGTTTGTTATTGTTGCTTCAGCCTGAGCACTGTGGATAATAACAGCCCTGCCAAATAGAGGTGTTGTGGGTCCAAAGTAAATAATACACAGAAAACATCTAGTGTTTAGCATTCTATATGTACATTTTGTTGTTGTTTTCAAATCTGCATACACCAAAATAATTCTTGGCCAACGTTACCATAGAAATGGTCAAATGCAATGTTTCAAATGAGGAAGGAAAATTCACTATGATTTTGTTTCTCATATTTTTATATACTGGATAAATGATGAAATAATCTTACCTTCTTCTCTGGAACACATGTTTGCTCCTGTTTTATCAGTGAGTTCTGTTTCAAAACTAATAACAATGACATTTTAAATGCAAGAATACCTACCATTCTTTAAAAGAGTTAACCTTTCCATGTGACATTTTATTGGATGTCTAATTAGCAATAGCATTTTGTTGTTTGCCATCTTAAACATAGCAGGTCCATAAGCCTCAAAAACGAACCTTGCTTAAAGCATCCATCTTTATAATGGGAGAATGTCTATGTTTACAAGTTTCTCTTCTTTTGTCCTTCTCTCTTTATTTCTTTGACACCAGAATGTTTCATTTGCAACTTTCTGTCTGTGCTAGGCTTTCTATTAATATCTATTTTTTTAAGTTTTGCTTTGAAGTAATTTTATTTATTTGTTTGTATTTTTTCTTGCCAATTAAGAAAAGTTTATCCAATTTCTCCTTTTATATAGTCAAAAACAAAACTTTGCAACCAGTCAAGCAAAGCAGAAGTAAGTTCATTACCAAGACAGAAAAACAAAACTTCATACCATACTTTTTATTTTATTTTACTGAAGCTCTTACATTTAAAAAGCCCTGTTTTCATTATACATGTTAACATGAATTAGGGAACATGCAAACAATTCAAATTTACAAACACTTATTTAGTTCTTCTAGGCTTTTCTATATAGTTCTCACACACCAACTCTTAAATAGAGAAAGGGGAAACCACATTATTAGGCCAGGTGTTTTTAAGGCATTAGCTCATGTGATTGCAAAATAATCCTATATAATAGGACTGTTATTCCTTTTTTAAAAAGATGTGAATTGAGTCCCAGAGTGTTTGAGAAATTTGCTCAATACGACATAGTCGTTAAATGGTTGGCAGTGGGATGTAGTGTCTATGGCTAAGTCCGTGTTTTTTCCACAATCCTGCCCTGCCTTTCCTTCTCCAGGGACTCAGTCAATGTCCATGTTCTCTTCCAATGATTAGTCATGGGTATTAGCAGAATAGTATAGGCACAGGTAGGATAAAGATAATCATTAGAACAATCCTTTGGCCTGGATAAAATTCTTGGTTAAAGGGATGTCTCCTCCTGGATAAACAGTTTGGGCCTGGATAAAATTCTTGGTTAAAGGGATGTCTCCTCTAGATGATCATTTGAAGAAGTTATTTTCTAGGAATTTTATTTTCCTAAGAAATAAGCAACAATCTGTTTGTCCTGGATAGGAAATGACTACATAAGACATTTATTTCATGAGTTTTATAACCTGGATACTTAAAAATAAAGGTCTGGAGAAAGTACTCATCCTGTTAATTCCATCTGTCTCTGAACATGAAAGCCACATGGTCTCCCTGCTCTTCATGGGGAAAATGAAACTGAATCACTCCCTCAATTGTAGATTTAAGTTTTAAATGTCTATTTTGTGCTGTCACCTTGCAAGTGGCTGAGAGCATCTAGATAAATGAGATACGGCCATTTTTCTCAAACAGCTCACAGATGTTGGGAGACAGTCATAAGAACAGATAAATACAAAATAGTTACGTGATAACTGTAATAATTGGCCATCATAGAACTACAGAGATGCTCATCACATTCAACCTGGGATGGACAAGGTGGCTTCCTAGAGGCAATGATTACTGAGCTGTGTTTTAATGGACAAGTGAAAATCAGGTGATTGAGAGGAGAAATAGAAGGTTTTGTGGGTAGGGAAAAACACTGTAAAACCAGAGGTGCACTGTCGTAAAATACTTGGCGGAAGCAGGGATCTACATAAAGTGCCAGTCAGGCAATTGTAAGAAATGTCTGGAAGTGGAATGACATACTCACACTGGCATCTTCATGGACTATTGCTCGGGGTTTACATATGGGGAGAATAAAGCTCTGGGTAAGGAGGTAAGTTAGGGTGCTAGAGCAGGAGTTCAAACATTGATAATAGCCAGAACCAGAGCACTACTCATGGGTGTAAAGAGCAGATGGAAAGAGTAAGCAACAGATTCTATAAACATATCAGAGCTAAAATTAGTAGCGTTTTGTGGTTAGTTGAAAGTGATATTGAGGATGGACAAAGATGACTCCAGATTTGCAGTAAGAGTGACTGGTTGAGAGGGTGGTACATTCACTTCAGATAAGAAGAAAAGCCGTGTATGCTGTTAAATGGAGAAGATTGTAAGTTTTTAAATTTTAACACCTAGCAATGCGGGAAGCATGAGAATTCTAGGAGAATCTGTTTCACAGGCTCTTAGATGATCAAGTCTTAGCGTGGAGATGGCAAATGAGAACAGAGGTTGGAAGTGTCAACATAAGAAATGTCCAAACCTGTAGAGAACTTTCATGAGTTTATTTGAGTCAAAAATGATGACAGTTGCCAGGAAGCAAGATCTCAAATGCTCCAGAAAATATTGTGTATTTCTTTTATGCATTTGAAATTAAAAAGGGGAAATAAGGAAGATTGCATTGAGGTAGGAGAAAACAAGGCAGGAATTGGATTACAGGATAGTTAAGATTATGTGCTCTCTGGGGCGTGGTTTTGCCTTTGAGGAGTGTTACTTCCGGCATTTCAAGAGTGTGTTAACCTAGATGCACAAAACAATGGACAGGGCTTGCTTAAAAACCTTTCACTAAAGAAGTTATAGGCCTGGGGCATGACTACCCACCATGATGGAGCCAGTGAGGAGTTTATGATTTATTACAGCACCACCTTTTGTTCACAGAAGTGATCTCTCAAGAAAACAGGTAGAGTGAAAACAAGAATAATATAATACATTACAGCAATATTTAAGGATGAGGGAAGGTAAGAAGGAATGGTGACAGATTTAGAGTGATTTATCAGAAAACCTTAGGAATTTTAGACTTGCTACTGTCAAATGCAACAGGAAAGTTTAATAAAAGATCTTAAAATGATTTATTGAATTTGAAGATTAAGTGATAGTAAATGAGTGTGTCAAGAATTTTTTCTAGAGAGGTAAAGGGGCATATCACTTCTAGTAGATCAAATAGTGAATGGGCAGTGGGACTTGGGAAAAATAATCATAAAACAATATTTCAAAAAGTGTTCACATAAAGATTAGGAAGAGATTGAATTTCAGCTCTAAGGTTAGGAGTCATCAGAGGCATGGTGTTCTTTATTTTGGGGGGACTGGACTAAACCAAGTGTCAGTAAAGACAGACAGAATGTTCTACAAAACTGGAATATGGAAGGGGGATTTTGCTTCTTTGTTTTATTTTGTTCCTATGATAAAGTATGGGTCCCAGATATCTCAATGGAAAGGGTTGGATGGGGAGGCAATTTGGAAGAGTTGATTAAACTGTAAGGGCTTCAGTCTGGACTACAGTTTAGAAGCGATTATGGGATTAAAGAGTTGGAGGGGCTAGTGTTGTGCTTAGTGACCAGGGACACTAGGGAAGACAAACTAAAGCCTCATCATATCGGTGCCTTAGCTGATTGAGGACACTAGTCATCACAGAACAGTGGCAAAGGCCAAGACAGATAAAACGTAAAAAGGACCCATGGTGACTTTCGTTATGTTAACCAAATTCCAAAATAAATTAAAAGAGTTGTATTCATATACAATTTGCAAGTCAAGGGCATACATAGCCCTGGGTAGGAAACAAAGACACATCCCAAAATGGAGGGAGTGCAGCAAGGTTTTTAAAGGCAAAAATTATAAGGCAACAGCTGACTATCAGTTGCTGGGAAAACAAGATCATAAACTTACATCATTCGTTTTCTGATTAGTAGGGGCAACTGGACTTTTCAATGGTTGACTAACTCAGTGGTTGGCAAGTGGGGTTAGGAGATGATAACAATGGGTGACATGTGATTAGGCATTTGTCAACATCCTAGCTCCTGTTCAGGCTTATAGAACAAAAGCTTCTGGGTTACTTATCTGTAGAAATCAAGCAGCACAGAGAGACTGTTCTCTCTGCAGGCAGTTTCCAGGCCCAAGGAGCAGAGTCATGAGACTGTAAAGCAGCCTCAGAGTTCAAATTGCAAAAGTAAAAATCTTGGGCCAAGAGTCATGATATTAAAGTTCTCATAAGTCCTCAATTACTAAGTGGTGACAAACACAGTAGTAGGAACACTGGCCAGGTTGGATTGGCTTCATGAAATATGACTACTCCCTGAGTCGATCATCATTGGCTCCTCCTTGTATTGTTTCTTCTAATTCAGCACCAACCTTTAGCTCAGCGGTTCTCAACCTGTGGGTCACGAACCCTTTGGAGGTCGAACGACCCTTTCACAGGTGTTGCCTAAGACCATCCTGCATATCAGATATTTACATTACGATTCATAACAGTAGCAACATTACAGTTATGAAGTAGCAACGAAAATAATTTTATGGTTGGGTCACAACATGAGGAACTGTATTTAAAGGGCCAGAAGGTTGAGAACCACTGCTTTAGCTGAACAGTGAACTGATACTGAAAAAAAAATGCACTAGTAAAACCTTTTGTATGAGAAAAAACCAGGGAATATTTTATGTGAGCACATTTAAACTCCCCTTAACATTCCAGGAGACATTTGCATGAGTTCCGTCTCTTTGGAACTTAAAGAGGTGAATTTAGTGAAAGCCTAGTCACGCCTGGTTAGCTGTTTCTTTTATTGTGCTTTAAAACTGAAAACCAGTAAACAGGACACAGTTACCTGTTCCAGCTTTTAAAAAATCTTTCTGTGATATCTTTGAGAATAAAAAAGAATTATTTATCTTAAAAAATCAATGATGGTTAAGACTGTGAATTGAAGACAGATTAAACCTATGGCTTGCCTTTATTAATTTACATAAATAATTGTGACTAAATATTTATCTGTAAAATACCCCGGACAGATAGGAAGCTACACTGTTAACAGGCAAGAGTCTCACTGCGTGAGTGGCAGTAGCCTCAGCCAGGAGACATCCCAAATTTACTCCGAGTCAGGGCCATGTGAAAACTTTCTAAAGTCCTAAAAATGAAAAAGGCTCTGGTATTTCCTCCATTTGTACTGAAAATCAATTCTAAATGATAATGTAAAGGCATTCTGATTTTCTTATGATAATTATGTGTTTGTCATTATGGTTGTTGTTTCCAATTTCAAATACCAAATTCTTTCAAACCTCTTTGGAGTCACCTTTGCCAGTGCCCTCAGCTTGTCCTTATGAGATGACTCAGCACAGAGTGAAGAACTTGCATTGGCTTCATGAAATGTGACTAACGTCTGAGCTGAGAGTGTGGTCATGTAAGTGGCCACACTCTCCAGGCAGGTGTTGCAGCACCAAGCCGGCCTTTGCCCCCAGAAGGCTCCCTGCCACCTTCTTTCATGGCAGCAAAGCTGTAGGGGAGGGTAGAACAGACACCAAGAAAAAGTTGTCTTTTTCCTTTAGGCAACGGATTCATCCACTGATATGCCTGCCTACGATCATACCCTAGGACAGCGCTGAGGTCCGGGAGGAGCCACAGGGAAAGCTCCCAGGCATATTTGTGACTTGCACTATATCTTTAATAACTGTGGTTTTATTACTAGCCATTTTTCAGGTACCAGCCTTGGGCTAAATTTTATTTTAACTGTTATGCTTTGCACTGGGCGAGAAGTGGTGAGGGTTTGAAAAATAAACAAGAGGCACACATTTTCCTCCAATTGCTTATGGACTAGTTCAAGATACAAACATATGCAAAAATATGGGAGAATAATAAGATGAGTAGATATAGGTGGGACGTGCGAAATACTGAATGCAGTCTAGGCACAGATATTGTAAACCTCGATCTTGCAGACTAGAACACTGGCATTTTTGTTCATATGTATTAGAGCCCTGGACATGGAGTAAATGTTCAATAAATATTTTTTTGGAATGAAAATAATCAGATTTATATAGATGAATGATAAAATGTGTAGAACATTACTTTGTTGTTAGTTTTGTTTTTATTTTTGTTTTTAAGATAAATCTATGTAATCTTAGAATCTGGCACATGAAAGATCCTGGAGGAATGAGTTTTAAATGAATGAATGATTGGAAAAACCTACCCCAGGTCTATTCCTAGACTATGGTTGTGTTAGATGACCTTATCTGAGTCTAAGGGGTAAATACCTTTATGGAAGAAAGAGCAGCACTTCAATAAATACTGTCACAGGCTCAGGACTGACTTTATCTGGGGCAGAACTTTTCCCTTCAGCATCTCTATCTCTTCTATCAGAAGGCTATACAATGTGATTATTTTTGTTATCATTATTACCATTGCTTGACTACCTACTAGGAGACAATGTCTGTACTAGATATCTTCTTAAGTGAAGTTAATCCTTAAAATGACAGTTCCATGAGGTGAAAATGATTAACCCCAATTAAATGGTAAAAAGGTTGTAACTTGTGTCTGGTCAAGGATTTTGTAGGCAAGAAATTTAAACTCTTGTGTTCTAATCTATAATATGGAAATCAGAATACTTACTTCATTTGGGTTCTTATGTAAATTTAAAATTCCATGTATAAAGTAGTTACATACAAGTTGCTCTATCTTAAGAATTACAGCTTCCCTTTCAATTTCTACTACATTTACATCTTAACTTCTTAGACTTGTCTTCTAACAATTTCAACATTTATTTAGGAAGTGTCCTTTTTTGTGTATGTCTTCCACACTTATTTTAATCAAGTGTATATTTCTGATCCCTTAGATGACATTGAACTTTACTAAATCTTTTCCACCTCAATGCACAGCACACATGGGAATAGTGAGGTTGAAATGTTTTCCCATTGATTGGGAAGAACCCATGGTCAGGGTCACCAACCATTCGATTGTCCTGGGACTAAAGAGCTGACTAAATTTCTTTGTTTTTCTGTCTTTTCACCTCAACATAGTATCTACAGTTATGGGGGAAGGAAAGACTGGAGAGTTGAAATCAATATACTTCTAAAGCAACAGTTGTTTGGGTTAACATTTGGAGCATTAACTAAAGTTGGGTCTACCAGATCTTACCTTGATTACCTTTAATTGTTATTAAAATATCATGAATTGTGGGTTATTATGAGTTAAATTATGATTTAACTGGTTGATGGTTCCATTGCCAGTAGGGGCACATGCCTGGGTTGCAGGCTCGATCCCCAGTAGCGGGGCATGCGAAAGGCAGCTGATCATGCTTCACTTTCACATCAATGTTTCTCTCTCTCCCTCTCTCCCTCTCTCCCTTTCCCTTTTCCTCTCTTTAAAACTAGATAAAAAATATTTTAAAATAAAATAAAAAAGTAATAAATATACATATCATATATATCATATGTGTGTGTATATGTATATACACACACACACACATACATACCTCTGGCAATTTTCTTCTGATTTTTTAACTTATATTAATTTATGCCATAGAAAAAATTTTTAATTCATTTATATAAAAATCTTAGTAAAAGTCTAAAAATTAAATCTGTACTTCGGCATGCTTTATTTTGTCCACTTTTGTAAAAAACAGAAAAGAAAAATAAAAGAAAATGTGATGAAATTAAAACTATCTTAGAAAATCCATATTTTCTAATTATAAGATAATGTAATTTATACTTTTATATAGTTTAAAGGTGGCAACAAACTGCCACATATTAGAGCATACACCAAAAAATTCATTTTTTAACTTTCACCATATTTTGCCACACACACACACAGTTCTTAGGTTTTGTCCTAATGTATTTATTTCTATTGTTCCTTTTGAAATTGAATAAGTTAGTCCCCTAGAAATAAATCCTGTTTTCAATTATTAACAAGCCCTAGAACAATAGACATTTTAATATAGCACTGCTTAGACAAATAGTAGTTTAAAAATATATGCAGTGGTATTATTTTATAGCTTTAAAAAACACCCTTTTAAAAATGGCATTTTCTATGGTACTGAAACTGCTCAGTTGTGTATATAACCTTAATAGTATTAGAACATTATGACTAAATCCCACACATTTCAGTTTAAACTATATTAAATACTGAAAACAACTAGAATTTGGCCTTAAATCCTCCTTCAGAAGTGAAAATGCTAGCAGAAAATAAATATTTTTGCCTTCATCTTTTTTCTTTCCTTAGTAATGTTACTCTACAAAAGGATTAATATTACATCAAGGAAAAACCTTTTAACTTTTTATTATTTTATTATATTTCAAAGAACTGCAAACAGAAAACATTATGGTCCTCAAAATATTTTAAAATAGGGACAAATTACATTCTGAATAACAAAGACCCAAAAGGTTACTATTATAACTTCAAAGAAAACAGCAATTTAAATATTTTATTCCTACACACTTCTTCTCTTCTGCTCATGAAAATAATCACTCATTTTCTTGGATAAAGGCCATCTAGCCATGATCCCAAAATAAAACCAGCAAGAATATCTTTTTAAAAGTACAATAAGGCTGTATTTTGATACTAATGGTTGATTTATAATTTCTTGCTTTGTTTAGAGGGGAATAACCATTTATTTTTGGCTTTGTAATTATTCCCAGTGCCCAAAAGCTCAATTATTTGAACAGGAGAAACTCAGCTGATAGCACAAATGCCAGCTGGTACCAAGAAATCCAAGAGAAGCTTTTCTGAGTTCAGTGCTTTCCAGGAAGTTCAGTATGTGGAGGGGTTCGTGTAGAAATTCTGCTGCGGAGACTTCATGTGCTCCACAATGGGGGGCATAGTCTCAGAATATTGAACTCTGATTTCAGGATGAATGACTTAGGAAGTGAGCTTCATAAATGGATTTCTCACCTTTCCAAAGGGCTCTGCAGAGGTTGACTTCAAATTTCTAGTTCTAATACATGTAAAACACGGGAACACATTATGTGAGGTGCTTTTCAGGAACGCAGCTCACGTTGTCTTGAGATGTACAACAGGTTTAAAATCACCTCTGTTGGTTCTGATGAATACTGTGATGAACAGTAAAATAAAAAAGAAAGAAGATTCCACATATTAGTGAGATCATGTGATATCTGTCTTTCTCTGACTAACTTATTTCACATGATCTCACTTATATGTGGCATCTAATGAACAAAATAAACTGACAAACAAAATAGATTCAGAGACATGAAAGCATGCAACAGACTGAGGATCTCAGAGGGAATTGGGGGGAGAGGGGGAAGAGATCAAACAAAGAACTTCTATGCATACTAGAGGCCCAGTGCATGAAAATTCATACACTGGAGGGGGGGCTCCCTTAGCCGGCCTGCCCCCTCTCACAGTCTAGGAGCCCTCCGGGGTGGGAGGTGACTCTGCAATCAGGGGAAGGTGACACTCCATCACACCTCTGCTACTGCCACTGCTGGCAGCGCAAGCCTCAGCCGGCCCTGGTTTCCTGAGCCTCGGGCGGCCCTGGGCAGCTGGGCAGCTGACATCCAAGGCTTGCCTGTGCCTCGGGCCAGCCCTGGGTGGCTGGGGGGCTGAGGGGACTGGGGGACTCTGGAGGCAGGCGAGCAGCGGGGCTGAGCGGACTGGGCGCCACCATCTTGTGGCTTTGGGTCCCGCCATCTTTGAAGGCATGGCAGTCAATTAGCATATTTCCTCCTTATTTGCTGTGGGCACCACCATCTTTGAAGGTGTGGAGTCAATTAGCATATTCCCTCCTTATTGGCTGTGGGTGCTGCCATCTTTGCAATAGCATGAGGGTCAGTTAGCATATTCCCTCTTTATTAGATAGGATTTGCATAACCCATGGACACAGACAATAGTCGTGTGAAGGCCTAGGAAGGGGATGAGAGTGGAAGGGGTGGAGTCAGTGGGGGAGGAGGAGGAAGGATACATCTGTAATACTTTCAACAATAAAAGTAAATTTTCTAAAAAATAATTTTTAATGGGGAATTCACAAGATCCTCCACTTATCTTCCAAAGTTATCTGTCTTGCTTATCTGCTATCTATACTAATAAAAGGGTAATATGCTAATTAGATTGGGTGACCGGACAGCTTCCAGACGACCGACTTCCTTCCGGACAAAGCCACAGTGACGGGGGCTAGGAAGAGGCAGTTAGGGGAGATCAGGCCGGCAGGGAAGCAAGCAGTTAGGGGCGATCAGGCACACAGGGGAGCAAGCAATTAGGGGTATAACCAGGCCAGTGTGGGGGAGCAAGCAGTTAGGGGGTGATCATGCTGGCAGGGGAGGGCAGTTGGGGGCAATCAGGCCAGCAGGGGAGCATGGGAACAGTTAGGCAGTGATCAGGCCAGCAGGGGAGCTGGGGACCAGTTAGGGGGTGATCAGGCTGGCAGGCAGAGGTGGTTAGGGGCAATCAGGCAGGCAGGCAGGTGAACAGTAAGGAGCCTGCGGTTCCAGATTGTGAGAGGGATGTCCGACTGCCGGTTTAGGCCCAATCCCTATGCTAATTAGACCAGGTGACTGGACAGCTTCCAGACGTCCAACTTCCTTCCGGACAAAGCCACAGTGGCGGGGGCCTAGGAAGAGGTAGTTAGGGGAGATCAGGCCGGCAGGGAAGCAAGCAGGTTTAGGTCTATGGGATCGGGCCTAAACCGGTAGTCAGACATCCCCCAAGGGGTCCCAGATTGGAGAGGGTGCAGGCCGGGCTGAGAGATACCCCCCCCCCATCCCTCGTGCATAAATTTGGGGCCTCTAGTATTAATATATTTTAAATAATCTTGAATCAAAAAAGAAAGGAAGATAAGCAGATGATATAAGCAATCCCTACATTGTCCAAGCTTTTGTCTCCTTTGTCCAGAAGAGGGAGGGGAGACAGCGCCCCACTGTATCCCTGCTTTACTGTCTGCACCCCTCACCTGTCAAGCTTTCCTCCAGTCAAGCATTGCAAAGACCCCTCAAAAACCAGGAATCTTTCTCATCCAAAGGCCCTCAGGCACTGGGTAGGAAACAGTCAGCACACAGGCCCGAGACCACTGTCTGTACGACCTGCCTGCAAGTTTGACCCGCGTCTGACTTCTGGGAACTTGCATTTGGGGAGGGTTCACATTATTCCCTACTGAGAGTGGCTCATTTTTCTAACTCGTTTGTACAGAAAATATGGTTTATAGTGGATTCCTGACTTCCTTGTGGGAGTGTGAAATCTTGGTATATCCTAGGCAGAGAGTGTCTGTGTGACCTGCCCGCAATAGAAACCTTAGGTATTGCCTTTAATGAGCTTTTCTTAGACAATAATTCAATATGTTGACACAACTCGTTGCTGGGTAAATTAAGTTTTGTGTCATTTTAAAGCAATGTTATTAAATCAGTAACACCCTATTTTTGAAAACGCATCTATAAAAACTTTCTTTCGATTCTTGAATCGCAACTCTGGATGAACAGCTTGACTCTGGGGCAGAGAGTTATTCTACTGGAGAAGAGTAAAATGTCACATACAGAAATGTGGAGAGCTCTATATTTATTGGATTCAGTTCATTCACTTTTTATTCCCTGGGCTAAAGAGTGATGGGATTCAAACTGAGAAGAAAATTAGTCCATTGGGTAAATGCAATTTTTTAAAAATACTGCTTTTATAAATCATTGGCAAACTGGGAGGTGCCCACCTAGGAGAGCCAGGCACCACCTGCTATGTTTGATTTAAAATTGACAATCTAACAGAGCGGGACTTCAAGGGCTGCCCAGAGCAGAGAGGGGGCGATGGCAGTCTGCTCCAAGCAGTAGGCTCGGGCAGTTGAAGGTATAGCTAATCATGAAGTTCCAGGCTCTTTATGTAAGAAGCCTCCATTCATATATGAGAGGCCATGTATATTTGTTGTGTTTCACGTAGTGATTTCATAAAGGTCTCTTTAAAGGCATCACTTCTTCAGAGTATCTCCCTCTTATTGATCAGTTATTAATTATGCAATATGGCGGACACTGAACAAGTGATTGTTAAGAGTCCTGAACTCAGAGATACATGACCGGGGTTCAAGTCTTGGCTCTGCTACTTATTGAGTGACCCCAACAAGCTGCTTTACATCTCTCGGGGTCTCAGTGTCCCCATGTTTAGAGGGGGTGATGATAATGCCTTCTGCATAGCGTTGTTGTGAAGATTAAGTTAGTGCATGGAAAGTCCTCAGAAGGATGTCTAACACATAGTGATAATAAATTGTTAATAGACTCATGTAATTCTAGTAACCCTTATCCATCATCATTATTACCCTTCATCAGTTTTATTAGGTGTCTCCAATGAGGCAGACAACAGAGATACAACAAGAGCAAAAACAGGCATGGGCCACCGCTCTCATGGAGCTTTTATTTTGTAAAAGAAAGACACACAAAAGGAGGGAGTCTGGCCCCAGAACGGGTTCCCTTGCTTAGATTGCATTTCTACTCCCAAGAACCACTTTTATGACAGCTCTCTCTGCCTACCATTAGAAATTAATAGTTAAAAGTAAATATAAAAACAGTCAACAAAACATAATTAGCTTAGGAAGTGTTTCAAAGGTAATGAAAATTGAGTTAAGACAAGAAACAAGCCAAATCTAAATTAAAATGAGAGCAATTTAAGTGGCTAAAAGCCTGGTCTTGACAGGAAGAGTAAATATAACGTGGAAATGATACATAGTGATAAAATATAAAGCTACAAAAACTGAAAAGAATAAAAGGATGCGATAAAACTTTAAAATTCAATGAAATGTGCTGAAAAATTATAAGAAACATGACAAAAATTAAGGCAATAAAAGGATAAAATAAAACTCAGAATGATATAACAGTGATTTATCAGTAAAAAGTAAACAACCTAAAGACAAAACACAAAAAATAAAATCTCAAGGAGATTGAAGATAGAAATAAATTTTTAAAAATTAAAAGAAACAGAGGCATATATATATATATGTATATGTATATATATATATATATATACATATACATATATATATAATAATTTTTTATTGTTGAAAGTATCACATATGTCCCCTCCTTTCCCCCATTGACCCTCTCCAGCCCCCTCCCACCTGCCCCAGGACTTCAGCACCCTATTGTCTGTGTCCACAGGTTATGCATATATGCATACAAGGTCTTTGGTTGATTACCTCTCACCCACCCATCTACCCTCCCCTGCCTTCCCTCTGAGATTCCACACTCTTCTCCATGCTTCCATGTCTCTGGATCCACTTGGTTCATCAACTTATTTTGTTACTTAGATTCTGCATATGAGTACAATCATGTGATACTTGTCTTTCTCTGACTGACTTATTTCACTTAGCATGATACTCTCCAGGTCCCTCCATGCCAGAGGCAGATATTATAAAAGTTAGCTAAGAAGGAATTAGCAAGTAAAGAGCAGGTAGGTGAAAAATATGCATCAATTAATTTACCGTAATTTAAAGATGACTCTCAACTCTTTAAACACATGAAATCATATTTAAAGATTGATCCAGTTTTACTTCTTTTTTTAAATCTTTATTGTTGAACCTATTACATAGGTCCACCTTCCCCCCCCCCCCGCCCCTATTAACCTCTTCCAGCCTACTCCCATCTGCCCCACCACACCCCCAGGCCCTCACTATCCCATTGTCTGTGTTCACAGGTTATGCATATATGCATACAAGTTCATTGGTTGATCTCTTCCCACCTACTATCCCCTGCCTTCCCTCTGAGGTTCAATAGTCTGTTCATGCTTCTTTGTCTCTGGATCTCTATTTGATATTCAGTTTATTTGGTTCATTATATTCCACATATGACTGATATCATGTGATACTTATCTATCTCTGACTGGCTTATTTCACTCAGCATAATACTCTCCAAGTCCATCCATGCTGTTGCAAATGGTATGAGTTCTTTTTTATTGTTCTGTGTCTTTTCTTAGTAAGAAATAACTGTTTCCCACTTGAAAATAGAAATTTTATCTTGGGAGACTTAGAAAAAGTCTATGGCCTATAATTTTTTATTTGCATATTTAAAATCCATAATGGAAAAAAAGCATGAGCTTTTAGGTTAAGAGGAAGGCACTAGGCAGTATAGCAAGAGGACCTGGCCAAGGAGAACAATTTTAAAACTAAGCCATGACACTGTTAATATTTGCCCTGTGGAAATCCAGCGGGCAATTAAAATGTCAAATCAAACAGTGCAAAATAAAGATCAAGAGATAGATATTGGATTGCTATTTAGTAAGAAAAGCAAGAAGAATTAAGATACTCCACTTTAATTTCAATCTGCATTGTTAAGTTCACTGTATGCCTTTGACAGTTTGCAGTGTTTTCAGATCCTTAGCCTCAACCTAGCTTTTAAGGGTTTGCTAGCTCTGTAAAGAATAATGATTCTGCATCGAGAGCAGCAAACTGGTGTTAGCCTCATATACCTATACACTCGTGGTTTATGATACCTTATTTTAAATTGCACACCGCACATATTGAGGCTAAGAAATTCTTTCCCTATAAGAAATGAGCACAACATTAACTAGTAATAACTCATCTTTGTTAGCACATTTTAATAAAGCTTTGTTCATGTTTCTTGTCTCATTCAGAATAAAATCAAGTCTTCATACTGCCTCTGCACATACCAGAGACAACACAGCCAGTTTATTTATTCTCAATCCCTTTCTTTAAAATACCCCGATGCACCAGCAGGATGGGGCCGAGGGACTGAATTGAGGACCCCGCAGTAGCTTATTTTCTGCTAACCCTGCTGGGATCGGCTCCTTTCCCTGGAACTCAATACCCACAACTTCCTTGTGGCTTCCCGCACCTCAGCACAGACTTCCCTCTTCTATTCTCTTCTCTCTTCTTCTCTAGAGAAGAGAAGTTATCTGAACTTCTCAGTAGCTCTGTGACTTTTAAGAATATATTTTTTAAAGTTTATCGAACCCTAGAAGGGCCAGAGTTCCCAAAAATGTTGGCCTTTAGAATCAGGGTGTGGACAAAAATGAATGATACCTGAGATGACAAGTCTAGAAAAATGTAGCAAGGGTTTGTTCTGGGATAATTTACTGGAAACCCACAATGAGCTAGCACTGCTTGGAAGAATTCCATAGATCAGTGTTAATGTGAAGTGAGTCTCAGAGATTGTGTTCAAAGGATGGAATTAATGAAGAACCAAGAGAACCTCTTTAAAAGTTTTACTTTTTCTTTCTTGGTAAAATAGACAGCTAGAGTTATCTCCATTGAGTATCATGCTTAAGAGAGTGAGCATTACTGCATACTCACCATATGCCAGTTCTGAATCCTCATTTCATTTGGCCTTCACAGCAAGGTCATGTGGTTGGTATCCTTATCATTTGCAGATGAGGAACTGAAGTTTAAAGAGTTAAGGAGTGCTCTCAAAGCCACACAGGACATGAGAAAGCCATAGTCTTAATCAATACTATGCTAATATCACTGGTACCATCAACATTTAAATCTGATTATATTTTGAGAAGATTTGTGAATTGGCAGCTTATTCTTATTAGTGCCCTCTACTTACCATCATTCACAGGGAATTGAGATAAGATTCCCAAAGCAGAGGCCTTCCAGGTGACTGGTCCAGCTGTGGTCTCTAAGAAGCTTTTCACAATGTGGTGTGCATACAAATTACCTGAGGATTTTATCAAAATGCAAATTCAGATTCAGTAGCTCAAGGGTGAGTCTAAAGATTCTGCCTTTCTAACAAGCTCCCAGATGAGGCTGATGGTCTGAGTAGCACATTGTAATGAGCAGCAAGAAACGTGATGGTCTTGAAACCAACCCATAATATCTCCACCTTATGCATGTATTTAAAATTTGCCTTTTACAATGAAGGGAAAGACCTGGAATAAAGTCTGAGCTAGACCACAGTTGAGCTGTACATTTCTAAGCTTTATAAATTTTCTCATTTGTAAAATATGGACTATAATACCACACATGCTTACCTCATGGGACTGTTTGATTATCAAATTATTTTTTTTTAAATCTTTATTGTTCAGATTACATTTGTTCCTCTTTCCCCCCCCCCATAACTCCTCTCCTCCCAGTTCCCGCCCAACCCTCCGCCCTCCCTCCCCACCCACTGTCCTCACC
>NW_005371541.1:1088037-1128574 GCF_000412655.1 Myotis brandtii
ACCTGAGTATTTTCCACACTGCGCCTCCTCTGAGCCTCGGTATGCTGTTGTCTCTCCTTCTAGTTGAAGAGTCTCTCCTCAGCCAGCCTTCCTGTGGTTCTGGGTGTTGTCCGTTCCATCTTTTAGTTGTATTTTTGAAGTGGTTGTTTGCGGCAGCAGTCTCCGGGGTTTACCTATCCCACCATCTTGGTGGAGTCCTGATTATCAAATTAGATAGTGCTTTGTAAAGTGCCCAAACAAAAATAGCATTTGTTACTTATCATCATTAGCATGAAGCTCAAATTTGTTCAATGCAATACCCCCCCCCCCAAAGTGTATATGAACCTTAGATCTATCTTGCCTATAAAAATATTTGTCAGACAAATTGTTCTGCTTGATTCTATGCATGCACAATCCTGAGGTCATGCTCAATTAAATGGCTTTAGTCATCCAGAGAGTAAGGTAGGATCCATAATTTTCCTTAGGCAGGAAGCCATTTTTACAGGCTTCCCATAATATTTTAGACTGAAAGCACAATATTGGTTTTCTCTCAGTAAGGATATCTTATCTCAGTTTCATAATTCTGGCCTGTTCCTTATTGTGATCTAAGTGTGTTTTATCAGTACTGTTTTCTCAAACGGTTAAAGTTTGTTGACAATGCTGGGGCCCCTACTACCACCCTTTCCCCTGCTCTGCCAACTCCCACTAACCAGCAGAGCCTAACATCGAAGGCCACCAAGTCAGGGCTGGCTCTGCAAGGTTTCAAGGCTCAGCTTTCCGAGTGACAGATAGGTTTGCTAGGGTCTGGCATTTCAGATCGTCCCAATGAAATGCTAATGGTTTTTGGAAACCTTGAAAAAGTCATAACTTATTCATATAAAAGGAGCCTCTCTTTCTGCTTTGGAATTCAACCAACATCGATTCACTTATTTAACAAATGTGTATTGAACAATCAATGCTAGCCTAGGCATGATGCTGGGAGACAGAGATGAATGAAACATGAATAGTGTATGTGTGGCCTTAGTGTTTGGACAGACCAGCTTCCTAGACACATTCCATTAGTTCTTAGACATCTGATCTTAGGCAGACTAAAGCATTCCTGGGTTAAGTGTCTCCCTTGATAAATGATTCTTATAAGACAGTGCAGGCAGACTTAGTTTTTTGTGCTTTACTTTCTGGTACTTTACAGACATTGTGCTTTTTACAAATTGAAGGCAAGACCCACTACCTGCAAAAAGATTATGACCCAGTTTATTGGGATGTTCTGGAACCCAACCCATAATATCCCCAAGGCATGCCTGTGTTTATAATGTGCCTTTTACGATGTTCAGTCATAGCAGATTTCTAAAGCATGGCTTTTGGTTTCCTAGGCAGACCTCTATCCCATATCATGACCTGGAGGAGCCAGAGAGTCTGATAGATCCAATACAGTGTAGGGAGTTCTGATTGATACAGATGGGCACAGAATTAGCCTCTGGAGTGAAGTGACCTTTTTCTACATTTTTTCACTTTTATCTCTCAAAAATTCACCTTCTTTCCAATAAAACACGAAGACCCCTGGAAAATAGAACCCATCAAGGATCATTTAATGAGTCTATATCATCAACAGACATTTGTGGAACTAAATTGAGTGATGCTAGGATTTTCAGGATTAAAATTTTAGTTCCACTGTGTTTCGAATAAAACCTGGTAGGTGTGAATTATAAAGAGGTTGTGTTTTATTTGAAGAACGTGTTCATGTTGATGTCAAGTAATTTAAGGTTTCCATAAGGCTAACAAGGATGGCCAGAATTTTTGTTTCAAGCATTAAGGGACAGTGTATTGACTTAAAGTAATATACAAAGCAGGTCACCACCATTCAGTCAAGTCTGCCAGCTTTGAAGTTATGAATTTCTTTAAAAATGTAAAAAATGTGAGGATCGCACTGCTTTCACATTTTCTCATAGTGTGAGACTTTACCATTTACATGGCACTATTTCAATTTTGCATGCAAAGTGTGACTTCACTTTATGTAACTCCAAAGAATTTTTATAGACACATTTTGATGTGGTCGAGATACTAGTTACTTATAAAAAGATATCACAGAGTGTCTACTTAATTGGCTTGAAATTAATTTTCTTCTTCAGGACATAGCCCCTCAGCAGCTGTGATATAGTTTAACAATGGATTTTCCTGGCTCAGTTTCTAATAAATAAAATGTTAAGCAGCAGACCTAGCTGCCTGTTTTCCAGGACAATATTTCACATTGGGTGTCAGTCTAAAGTATTAGTTACTAAAAATCAAATTAGAAGGAAGACCTACTCAGATCCATTTAGGAACATTGATTTGTGGTCCTTGATTTCTCTTTTGAGTTGATGGAGAATATAAGATTGAAGCATTAGGGATCTTTCCACCTACACTGTTTCATTGAATCTGACTAACTCTGAACTCACGTTGATATAATCTGTGGATATCATTTGTACATCAACATGTACAATATTGTGACTGGTAACTACTTATCATTTTGATGGACTTAATGAGTCGCAAATATGAATTGATGTTCCTTTTTAACTGCTGAGATTGTGCAAACATCTTTTTTTCTAATAAAAATTTGTATTTATTTAGAAGCATTCAGAATGTCAACAAAACAGCTATAACTTTTTTATTTTTAAAGCTAGAGTGGTATTCATTTAACAGAACAACAATTATTTTTGTATAAGCTACATCAGAACAACTGAAGATGAAAAAAAATACCATCCCCACATATAACTAATGTGTGCTGGGCACCAACACGAACCTGCTTTAAATTTCCATGCCAATTTACAACCTCCATATTGTACCAGGCAAGGTTAGTGGCTATTAAAAATACCACCAGGACAGGGCTACCTAAAGACACATTTGGTAGTGTGTTCATTATACAAAAACAAAATGAAAACACTGTACAGTTTACAAACAAACCTTACACAGCCTTACATTTCAATTTTTTTTCTTTAAAAGGGGTGAGTTGTATACAGGGGAGTTAAATGCTTTATAGACAAGAAAAAAAAAACTGCACTAGAACCAACTTATTCATCATTATCTTCTTTATCTTTCCTCCTCTTTCTCCTCCTCCTCTTCCTCATCTTCCTCCTCTTCCTTCTTTTTCTTGCTTTTTCAGCCCTGACAACTCCCTTGTTGGTCTCACCAGTTCTCCTTAACTCAGTGTGTAGCAATATCCTTTTTGTATTTCTCCTGCTTAGCATCTTCTTTCCGTAGGCTGCTGTCATCAGCAGTGTGATTTTCCATCTCTCCCCGCTTCTTTGCAGCATCACCAATGGATAGGCTGGGATTTTTCTCCTTTGATGTTTGGGCGATACTCAGAACAAAACAAGAAAAAGGCCGAAGGAGGCCTCTTGGGTGCATTGGGATCCTTGAATTTCTTTTTTGTTTCCCCTTAAGGAGGGATATAATTTTTCATTTCTCTCTCATAAACAGGCCTAATCCAGCTTTGCCATGGCTTCAGTTTTTCCTTTCTCTTTAGCAGACATGGTCTTCCACGTCTGCGCACTTCTTAGACAGCTCTGAGAGGTGCTTCTTCTTATGCTTCTGCCAGCAAGTTTGCACAAAGAAAGCATAGGATGACATTTTGCCTCTCGGCTTTTTAGGATCGCCTTGGCCCATGTTTAATGACTTTTCCTCGGCAAAAACACAGTCACCCAGTGCCCACCCGGCTCACACTTGCCCCAGGACTGTCCCTATGGAGCTCAATGTACTGCAATTCTGTGCAAACATTTTTTCTGCTTTAAGAGATGCAAAGCAACAAGTGGACAAACATTAAATACAAGCAAAGAGAAACTCATAGACATAGAAAGCAGTGTGGTGATTATCAGAGGGAAGGGGGTTGAGGGGTATTAAGGGTGAAAGGGGTCAAATATATGGTGACGATGACAAAAGATGATTTGACTTTGGATGGTGGGCACACAATGCAATATATAGATCATGAATCATAAAAATGTACACTTGAAGCCTATATAATCTTATTATCCAGTGTCACCCCAATTAACTTAATTTTACAAACAGAGATGCAGGCCTGAGTTTGAATCCTTAGGTACTTGCTGAGGGATAAAGGAGAAGTGACCTTACAACCTCTGAGATATTTCAGTTCTTTGAGTGTAAACTAAGGATCACACCCAGCTTGCAGAGTTGTAAGAATGAATGATAACATATGTAAAATGCCTTATCCTCTGCCTGGCATATAGCAGGTGCAAGATAATCAGTAGTCACACTGAGATAGCTTCTTTTTTATAAAGATCAGTGAACACTGACATCTTTATATAAAGAACCAAGAATATCCACCACTCCCACAGTTTACATTTATTTATGCAACATATTTTTATTGAGAAGCTACTGGGTGCCAGATGTTTAGACACTGGGTATCGAGCAGTGAAAACACAGAAATACTTTCCCCTCAAAGAATGTACTCTCTGGTGCAGACAACATATAAATATATAAGTAAATTAAGTCCACTTCACATTAACAGTGACGGGACTGTGGGTAGGACAACCAAAGATCCCACTGTACCTGGGAAGTCCCGGTTTATGCCAGTTGTCTCGGTCGTTACTAATAGTGCCCTTTTTCATCCTCAGTGGTTATCCAAGTTGGACAATAAATGTTGCGATTAGCTGTATTTGTTTGCTAGGGCCGCTATGACAAAAGGCTGGGTGGCTTAGACAACTGAAGTCTATTTTCTCTGGAGGCTGGAAGTCCAAGATCAAGGTGCCATCAGGACTGGTTCCTCCTGAGGCCTCTCTCCTTCCTTAGGAGACATACCAGGCAGAGACCATTGGGTGACAAAGACAGAATGAGAAGTGCAAGTAGAATGCAAGATAGACAGATGAGTTTTGGTGGGAGGATTGTGTACGTTCTGTGGGCCATTGTAGGGAATTTGGCCGTTAGCCTCAGTGATATGAAAAGTCACCTGGTGTTCAATAAATAGCAGAGTCATTAAATCATTAATTTGAAACCAAGATGGGAAGATCCTCACTTCTGGTTTAGTTATTTGTGAATGCTTAGACTCAATAGAGATTCACTGCCAAATATAGAACATGGTAACTCTACAGGTGTAGAAATCTACTCAGTTGTAGTGTATAGTGACTAATTTGCCTAGGAGGAATATACTGGGTAGCAATTTATAAAAAATTTCCAGTTCTATTAAGAAGCTACCATAAGTACAACACCGATTCTATATATTAAAAGAATGTTCTGTATAGAGGGTAAATATTTAGCCAGGGTCTAATTTGACTTTTTCTGATGTTCTTGAAAATCTGTAAATTGATGTCTGTTAGTTTCCTAGGACTTCTGTAATAAGTTGTGACAAACTGAATAGCTTAAAACAACAGAAATTTATTCCCTTACAGTTTAAGAGACCAGAAGCTGAAATTAGGGTGACAGCACGGATGGCTCCTTCTACAGGTTCTGAGGGACAAGGTTTTATGCCTGTCTCTTGGTTTCTGGTGGTTGCTGGCAGTCACTGGCTTTCCTTGGCTTGTAGCTGCATCACTCCAGTATCTGCTTCCATCATCACATGGCCTTCGTGTGTGTATGTGTGTGTTTGTGTGTGTGTGTGTGTGTGTGTGTGTGTGTGTGTGTGTGTCCTCTCTCTTACAAGGACTTAGGGCCCACTCTAATCCAGCATGACGTCATCTGAACTAACTAATTGCATCTTATTTCCAGATAAGTCAGTTCTGAGGTTCATTATGAACTTGGATTTTTGAGAGACTATTCAACTCAGTCCAGTGTTTATGTAAAAACAGAGGTCAGTTTGTAATATCAAAATTGTAAGGTACAGTTCTTAGGAAAATCTACCTGGCATGGATTGGCCCAGAACAGAACAATGTTGCTCAAGTTTGGTTTCACATTTGACTTACTCGATTCAGTTGGTCTGGAGTGACCAGGCATGGCTATCTTTAAAGCTACCTGGTGATTCGAATGAGCAGCCAGGACCAAATAATTGGAATTCACAAAATTGAAAGCATGTGAGCTTTATCACTCATCATATTTGATTTTCATCCCAAGTGTCTGACACAGTGTCTACCTCATATATACTCAATAAATATTTATTGGTTAAATTAATGAACAAATCAATTTACAGAATAAATACATTGTTGAAAGATGATAATTAAATGTAATGACCCCAAAGGGTAGGAATGTAGTTTTTGTATTGGAAGTTATAATGGATGGTGTGTTATTTCTTCTAGCATTTGAAGGATTTTGCAGAAACAATTACTTCATTCATCTCCTAACTTCCTTGAGATTAGTAAATGTCACATATTATTACCCCCCATTTTTCAGATGAAGAAATTGGACCTCCTAGCACAACTTTTTCTTCAACTGCATTATTTTTTAATACCCCCAAGAACTTGATGGATGTCCTATAGAAAATGGAATTAGAGGCAGCATTTCTAGCAAAGGAGCACAGGTCACCAAGATTTTGTACCATATTCAAGATAGGATGATTTAAGAAGCCTAACTAGTGTGGAGGGGCAGAAATAAAAACCACTGCACAAAGTAAAACATATTCTGTAGCTGAAGATTACACAGTTGGACACCCAATAAGTGAAATAGTCTAATTATTTATTAGAGCCGTTATCCTATTTGATAAGAGCCCAACGACCATAACGGCATAACAACCAGAATGACCACTCGACCAGTTGCTATGAGGTGCATTGACCTTTCGGTCCCTTCCCCCAGCCCGCAGGCTCCGATCACCGGATGGCGAATGGGGAACCGGGGTGGGTGGCAGCAGGGCTGGACTGGGAACTGGAGAGCAGATGGAAGATGGCCCTGATTGCAGGCTAGGCCTAGGGACCCTACCTGTACATGATTTCGTGCACTGGGCCTCTAGTAGTGTAATAATAGGGTAATAGAGACGTCAGACTATCAGACACAGGAGTTAGACAGATGGACATGTGCTCATATCTTGGCACTGCCACTTATAAGCTGCAAGCATCTCTCTACCCTTAACTTCCTTGCCTATTATTTGTCCATCATAATATTCTCTGCCACATGGAGTTCTTGTGAAGGTTAAGTGACATAGTGCTTGTAAAATACTTGACATACAGACAGTTCATCTTCTGATTGTGGCTAGAGCACTATATTTTAGGCATTATTTATCTGCATCTTTCCTTAGGGCAAGATCATGTTCAAATGGAGTTTAGAAGACTTTCTTGTATTGCTGCTGAATTTATCTTCCCCATTAGAGTTTAAGTTTCATGGGAGCAGGGATGAGGTTCATTTTTGCCAAAGCACCATGAATATTTCTTGAATAAAACATAAGCTAGATTATTGCACTTCTATTCTCAAAAGTCCTTTATTTTCTCCCTATTTCACTCTAAGTAAAAGCCAAAGTGCTTATAATGAACTATGAGGCTCTACAGGATTTGATACTAAAAGAAGCCGAATAGAATGAAAGAAAACAAATATTTTAAAAATGCTTTTAAGCATGCTTTTAAAGGGCAGAAATCAGGTAACTGGCCAATCATAAAATGAACAGGGTAGCCTAAGCTATATGAAAATTAATGTGGAGAGTGGAGGGGTGGAGGAGAAAGGTTCATCGTATAATGAAGGAACACTCTGTTGGACATGAAAATGAACTTTATGATCCCACATCATTTTAAAACTCAATTCACAAATTATATTTGTGTTTTCTGTCATCAGAAGAGTCAACTCCACTCAAATTTACCTAGCTTTCCGCTTTCCTTGGCTTGTAGCTGCATCACTCCAGTATCTGCTTCCATCATCACATGGCCTTCGTGTGTGTATGTGTGTGTTTGTGTGTGTGTGTGTGTGTGTGTGTGTGTGTGTGTGTGTGTGTGTCCTCTCTCTTACAAGGACTTAGGGCCCACTCTAATCCAGCATGACGTCATCTGAACTAACTAATTGCATCTTATTTCCAGATAAGTCAGTTCTGAGGTTCATTATGAACTTGGATTTTTGAGAGACTATTCAACTCAGTCCAGTGTTTATGTAAAAACAGAGGTCAGTTTGTAATATCAAAATTGTAAGGTACAGTTCTTAGGAAAATCTACCTGGCATGGATTGGCCCAGAACAGAACAATGTTGCTCAAGTTTGGTTTCACATTTGACTTACTCGATTCAGTTGGTCTGGAGTGACCAGGCATGGCTATCTTTAAAGCTACCTGGTGATTCGAATGAGCAGCCAGGACCAAATAATTGGAATTCACAAAATTGAAAGCATGTGAGCTTTATCACTCATCATATTTGATTTTCATCCCAAGTGTCTGACACAGTGTCTACCTCATATATACTCAATAAATATTTATTGGTTAAATTAATGAACAAATCAATTTACAGAATAAATACATTGTTGAAAGATGATAATTAAATGTAATGACCCCAAAGGGTAGGAATGTAGTTTTTGTATTGGAAGTTATAATGGATGGTGTGTTATTTCTTCTAGCATTTGAAGGATTTTGCAGAAACAATTACTTCATTCATCTCCTAACTTCCTTGAGATTAGTAAATGTCACATATTATTACCCCCCATTTTTCAGATGAAGAAATTGGACCTCCTAGCACAACTTTTTCTTCAACTGCATTATTTTTTAATACCCCCAAGAACTTGATGGATGTCCTATAGAAAATGGAATTAGAGGCAGCATTTCTAGCAAAGGAGCACAGGTCACCAAGATTTTGTACCATATTCAAGATAGGATGATTTAAGAAGCCTAACTAGTGTGGAGGGGCAGAAATAAAAACCACTGCACAAAGTAAAACATATTCTGTAGCTGAAGATTACACAGTTGGACACCCAATAAGTGAAATAGTCTAATTATTTATTAGAGCCGTTATCCTATTTGATAAGAGCCCAACGACCATAACGGCATAACAACCAGAATGACCGCTCGACCAGTTGCTATGAGGTGCATTGACCTTTCGGTCCCTTCCCCCAGCCCGCAGGCTCCGATCACCGGATGGCGAATGGGGAACCAGGGTGGGTGGCAGCAGGGCTGGACTGGGAACTGGAGAGCAGATGGAAGATGGCCCTGATTGCAGGCTAGGCCTAGGGACCCTACCTGTACATGATTTCGTGCACTGGGCCTCTAGTAGTGTAATAATAGGGTAATAGAGACGTCAGACTATCAGACACAGGAGTTAGACAGATGGACATGTGCTCATATCTTGGCACTGCCACTTATAAGCTGCAAGCATCTCTCTACCCTTAACTTCCTTGCCTATTATTTGTCCATCATAATATTCTCTGCCACATGGAGTTCTTGTGAAGGTTAAGTGACATAGTGCTTGTAAAATACTTGACATACAGACAGTTCATCTTCTGATTGTGGCTAGAGCACTATATTTTAGGCATTATTTATCTGCATCTTTCCTTAGGGCAAGATCATGTTCAAATGGAATTTAGAAGACTTTCTTGTATTGCTGCTGAATTTATCTTCCCCATTAGAGTTTAAGTTTCATGGGAGCAGGGACGAGGTTCATTTTTGCCAAAGCACCATGAATATTTCTTGAATAAAACATAAGCTAGATTATTGCACTTCTATTCTCAAAAGTCCTTTATTTTCTCCCTATTTCACTCTAAGTAAAAGCCAAAGTGCTTATAATGAACTATGAGGCTCTACAGGATTTGATACTAAAAGAAGCCGAATAGAATGAAAGAAAACAAATATTTTAAAAATGCTTTTAAGCATGCTTTTAAAGGGCAGAAATCAGGTAACTGGCCAATCATAAAATGAACAGGGTAGCCTAAGCTATATGAAAATTAATGTGGAGAGTGGAGGGGTGGAGGAGAAAGGTTCATCGTATAATGAAGGAACACTCTGTTGGACATGAAAATGAACTTTATGATCCCACATCATTTTAAAACTCAATTCACAAATTATATTTGTGTTTTCTGTCATCAGAAGAGTCAACTCCACTCAAATTTACCTAGCTTTCCGATTTTTTACCCCAAAGAAACATTGCTTGAGCATTAAAAAGGCACATATATATGTATAGATAGATAGATATATAGATATAGATATAGATATTATAGATATAGATAGATATAGAGGGGGGGGTATGCAAGTTAGACCAGAATGCCATAACGGGTCACGACCAGACAGGAGGAGGTTGCACGCAGTGAGGCCCAGAGCAGAGACAGAGACAGGGGGCCTGGCGAGCCGCCACTCCCCGGCTCAGGCCAGCCCCCCTGAGCCAGAGCAGACACCGACAGGGACAGGGGGGCCGGCCCGCAGCCTCTGCAGCCGAGCACAGGCCTGGAGAAAAGACAGCGGGCCCGCCTCCCATGGAATCGGCGTGGGTCCCTCCTGGCTCCCGTGGGCACCGGTGGCTCGCTTCCACCTCCCGCAGAAGCCGCATGGCAGTAGGGTTTAGGTTTAATTCATATTTATAAAAAATTATTATTCAAGAGGCAACATTCAAGATAGACATTTGGGTATGGGGGATGCTTTAATTGCTGCTCTGTTATAAAAGGTACTGCTGTCACTGTGGAAATCTTCCTTTTTGCTTTGTGTGCCGAGCCTTACACATGTCTCCCGGCAGCCCCTGGGTAGGGGAAGAGAATACTAGTATTACTAGCCAGGGCTGCATATAGGTCACCTCGTTTGAACCTTCTAACCACCCTGGGACGCAGCCAGGTCTGGCATTATTAGTGTTGCTGTGATCTAGGCGAGATCAACGAGCCTCAGTGAGCTGAGGTCACTTTTCCAAATCTCACAGAAAGTGGCAGAGCTCAGATTCAAATCTGGTTTGTTGTTTTTTAATACAAAGCTGCAAGTCTTTCCAATAATGTCACAATTAATGTGCCCCAAATTATTTACATTGTTTCATGCTGGTAAGAATATTTAACATGAGATCGACTCTCAACACATTTTTAAATGCACAGTACAGTGTGGTTAACTACAGGCACCACATGGTAGAGCAGATCTCTAGCACTTACTCATCCTGCAAAACTGAAAATTTATACCCAGCAAACATCTCCCCTTTTCCCTTGCCCCCAGCCCCAGTCAACCACCATTCTAATCTCTGCTTCTAGGAATTTGCTTATTTTATTTTTTAATGTTTTTTGTTTGTTTGTTTGTTTTAGAGAGGAAGGGAGAGGGATAGAGAAATAGAAACATCTATTAGCTGCCTCCTGCTTGCCCTGTACTGGGGATCAAACCTGTAACCTGGGCATGTGCCCTGACCAAGAAGCGAACCAATGAACTCTTGGTTCATGGGTCGATGCTCAACCACTGAGCAACACCAACCGGGTGGAACTTGCTTATTTTAGATACCTTGTATAATTGGAATTGTGCAGTATTTATCCTTCGGTGACCGGCTTATTTGACTTGGCCTACTGCCCTCACGTTCATCCAGGTTGACACATATCCTAGGAGGTCCTTCTTTATTAAAGCTGAAAAATATCCCAATGATATTAAAATCATATTGAATTGTATGCAAACGCTCTCATGTCAGCTTCCTATTGTATCTTTCCTATTAATTATAGCTATTTCTAAAACGGCATTTTTTATGATGTTGCACAATATACATTATTTATAGTGTGATGAAGTTGGCATTTAGTAATTGAATGTACATTCCTCAGTGGGAACAGACCACTCTGGTTGTTAATATCGCATGACCATATGATTTGCCATCTACACCAGAACGTTTTTGAACACACATAGGAGGGCTAACACATAGGACGTAATGACAACTATCAAAAACCAGCCCTGCCCTCGGCAAACCAGGAGGTCTTGTCACCATACTTATAGGGAACTCCAGATAATCTCCCAAGTCCCACACAAAAGGTATCACCCTATAAGTAAGCACTTTTGGTAATTTTTGCAGAGGAACAAAAGAAAATTTGGGCTTCCATGATGGCTCTTAAAGGTTCCCAAAGAAAACTGGTGCTTTTACCTTATCGTTTTCTGCTGTGTTCCCTGGCTAGTTCTGCCCATAGAGCGGGGCTGTCACGTGGACAGTGGCAAGCATTTAGTCCTGATCTGGAAAGCACCGTGGCTTTCGGCCAAGTCATTGTTCAGCAATAGCGCTAATAACGATCCTGTCCTCAGCAGACTAAGGTCTCTCTAAATGTTTCAGGAGGCCTGCAATCAACACAAAAGTAAAGCAGATGAAATGGGACCTACCCTTGATTGAGTCAGAGGCAGAGACAGCCAGACAGACAGAGATAGAGGACAGAGGAAGATGAAAGAGAGAGACACACAGAGACATAGAAGGACAAAGACAGACAGAGGCATGCAGAGAGAGGGCGAGGGAGACAGAGAGATGAGGAAATGACAAAGACCAAGGAAGAGAGTGAGGCACAGAGAGACAGAGAGAAAGACAGAGGAGCAAGACTGAGAGGCTGACAGACAGATCAGCACTTACTTTATGACAAACACGTCTTCAAGAGGCAGTTCTAAGAAGAGTTGAATTTACTCTATTTGCATTTAGATTTTGTAGGTTATTTGGAGCAAGTTCAAGCACTCAAGCACCTTTCGGTTCCCTCCTTCTTAATTAATTGATAGATTAGAAGAGGTAATTTTATAATCAGGCAAAATGAAACAGGTCCATTAGCAAGGTCAGCGTTCTGCCTCCAAAATTCATAGTGACACAATTAAGTGTAGCTATTTTCCCATGGTTTCAGTAACCAACCCTGCTGCTATCCTTCTTAAAGGGGTGACTGCAGGGTCCAAAAACAATCAGTATAGTGTGGGCGGCGATTTTCAGCAAGAATTATCACCAGAGTATGAACTCCAAATTATCTAGGACCCTGTTTCTTCGGGAATAAATTTGAAAATACAAAATGAACTCTGATCTGTTTTCATCAAAGCCTACTACCCTATTATGTATTCTCTTTACTTATCTATTCCTCTGCCCTGACTAATTGGGGGTTAATTAAATATTTTCAGTATTCCACTTTAATTGCTCTGCGTATTTATGAGCGGTAAGCCCACTGCAAAAACAGACATGCTGGCAGCTAAGCTCACATTTGCAACCATTGAAGAATGTACTTCCCAGCCCCGGCATGAAGTCACTGCTCATGAATTACCTTGTCACGGATCCAGAGGAGACGCAGATGGGATCACAGGGCCATTGAAACTCCTAATGATTTTATCATAGTTGTTGATTCGTGGAAGGACATGGGAACATTACTGGCCATTTTCCTGCACCACAGGCTTAGGGTCTAGGAAGAAAAACATTGTCCATAATTCAAAAGCACAAGATAGAAGCTGAACAGGGCTGTGAATAATGGAGCAGAGCCTTTCTTCCCATGCAAAGCCACAGAGAATATTCGGTTTTGCTATCAGCTCCACTGCAAAAAGAAGGAAGATAAGCATGATTCTCGTTATGGAGAAATTGCCACGTCTATCACCCTCGGCATTACTTCTTGAATTCATAAGTCATGGCCCATCACCCACCACTGAAACCTGACACTGACATGTAACCAGCATTTTGTGTGTGTGTGTGTGTAACCGGAAAAGCAGTCAGTGAAAAATTACCCCTTGCATATACCACTGTTGAGATGCAGAGGGTCAGAAATATGGATTCACCGAGATGCTGATGGCTGGTATGTTTTCGGTAGACTCAGACTTTGTAAGATAAAACCTTTCCCAATAGAAAAAAAAAAATATTGCATTTTTACTCATTTCCATCACAATTTCAAGTGGCCTATTAATTGACACATTCACTTTTTATTCTTTTTTTTTTTTTTTTTTTTTTTTTTTGGTATTGCTCCACTTCATGATTTTTGAAGTGCTAATATACTAGAAGACTGGTTTAACTTCTACACGCAGAGATAAGGGAGTTGATGTCATTTTAATTTCTAAGGCAATAAATCTGTGAATAGATTATTAAAATCAGTAAAACCTGGCCACAATATTTAAAATTACAAGTCTTCCCCACCCCACCTCCCAACCCATCCACCAACAGCAGTCTCTAGACCTCATCCCTACCCAACTTTATATTTTGCAATTGATTTTTGTTTATTATTTTTCTTCCCTGACTATAATGTAAGATTAATTAAAGCAAGATTTTTTTGTTGTTCAATGCTTGAAAATAGTTTTCTCACATAGCTTGTCCAATTATACGGTTGCTTAGAGCAGGATAGCACATCCAGTAACATTAATTCTCTAAAGTCTGGAAGTAGAAATTTTCAATCTTACATTGCAGTAGGGAGGACATATGTCAAATCCATGATTGTATCATTAATTATTTTAATTATATTTTTGATAATAAAGATAAAGGAGATTTAGATTTGTGATAAAGGAGAAATAGGGGAAACTATAAGCATACTAGTATGTTAGAGCTGTTCATAAACTAGTTTGGCCTATCACGTAAGATTTTCTTTAGAAAGTGACTACCAAACTGACATCTCAAGGATGAACTAGGACACATGGAGATAAAGCAACACTTCAGGTAGAGGTCATAGCATGAGGTAAGAGGAAATGTGATATACTCAACTGAAAAAAAGTATTATCTACCATTTATTGACAGTGTATTATGAACAGTTGTCATCCTAAATGTTTTATATATTATCTCAATAGACTCTCATTCTAACAACTTTAGCTATTATTACTCATTTATTTTGTTGATGAGGAAAGATTAAGAGAGATTAAATAATCTTACCCAAGGTAATAAAGTGCTGAGATCTGAATCTAGGTTGTTTTACTACAGTGTGTGAACACTCAACTACTACACTTTAAGGAAAACAAACAAACTAAAAAAAAAAAACAAATCATAATAATCTGATACCACAGAGAGAGAGAGGGGGAGAGGAAATTATATATGTTCACATCTAGCCTTCCAGGAGTTAAAGATCTCACTGAAGAGAAAAACTATAAAAACAAGGTAGTAACCATATACAATATCTATTTAAATACAGGATGGGGCAAAAATAGGGTTACAATTGTGAGTATTTGAAGCAGTTTATTCTTATATCATTACTTATTAATTATTGTATTATTTTCCATATGAGCAGCTGTAAACCTACTTTTTCCCCATCCTGTATACTCGTAAAATGGACTTTAAATTGTGTTTTGACAACTAAGATCCTTTGCTATAAATAAACCCTTTTGTTTTATAAAGAAAAGTCAGAGGACCGAGGAAGTTTAATAACCTGTCCAAGGTCACTCAGCTTGAAGCAGAAAGACAGGGACTAAAATCTGGGACTTCTAACTCGTGATTGAAAACAGCAGCCTACCTGGTAGTCTCCAGAGCAGTTCAGAGGGCTCTCTCTGGAGCACACCCACCTTTCTTCCCCCTTTCTTTCTCAGGGGTGCTTTTTCTCCCTAAATTCTAAGGGTCCTTCCTCCCGCACAAAAAGAGCAGTTCAAAGATGCTCCAGAGAAGAACATCTTTAGTTACCCCCAGGGGGTGCTGGCAGGGAGTGTCACCTTAACACGGGGAGTGCTTGGGAAGCAGGAAGCTCCTCCCCCACAGCCAGGCCTGGGGGTCCAGGAAGTGGTTATAGAGAGAGTAAGCATGGCAGGTATCAGAATTTGAGGAAAAAGGAGGAAATCAAACAACTGGTAAATACTTCTTGAGTGTCTGCCACGTGTCAGTCTCAGGGATGATTGTCAAACCTGAAGCAAAGGAGCTAGGTAAGAGTTAAAAAAAACAAACAAACACTAAAGGCTCTCTCCTGGTGCAGGTTGCTGATAGAACCTTCTCTCTAATTCTTTGTCAGAATAGGGTTTCACTCTGCAATAGGGTGTGATATCCACAACAATAGGGTATGATTGGGGAACAATAGAGAAGGTAGAGCAGAGGAGGGGGCAGGTCTCTCTTTCCTCTGGAAGTTGTCAGGATACAACAGGGATAGCTTGCCAGAGCCAAGTGTATTTGAGTTGAGTTTGAAAGGCTGCATGGGCATTTAGAAATTGATCATTGGAGGACCCACCAGATTCCCCATACAGTGGAATGGAAGCTTACAGTGACCTGAAGGGAAGAAACTGCATCATGTTTGGGGAGTAAAGCAAAACCCAGTGTCCTGAGAAGGAGGTGGCTCTTAGATGTCTTAGATGGATGTGCCCTTCACAAATGTAGTAGAAAAAAGCCAACTAAAGAGTCCATGTTAGCCCGGTCGGATGGTTCAGTGGTTGAGCATCAACCTGTGAACCAGGAGGTCATGGTTTAATTCCCAGTCAGGGCACATGCCCAGATCATGGGCTCAATCCCCGGTGTGGATGTTCTATCTCTCTCTCCCTCTCTCTTCCTTCCTGAAATCAATTAAAAAAAAATATTTAAAAACAATGTTTTAAAAAAAGAGTCTGTGATATGTGAATCATATTTACTTTGTTTTACAAGTTTAAAAGGTTACCTAGATACTAATCTAGGAAATGAAATCAGGTCTCCTTTTGTTAACAAAAGTGAATTTATTCACTCGTTTGCCAGACATTTATTGATCTCCTATGTATCATACCCTCAACCAGCACCTGGGATATTGAGTGAATAAGACATTTCACAGCAAATCGGTGTCAAGAGCAGGGGAGAGGCCAACAACGGCAAGAAACTTGATGTGGCCAATGGTTGATGGCCCATTAGGAGCACTAGGGAGGGTGGTAAGAAATGCTGTCAGAGGAAGGGGCCAGGGGCATATGGTGGCAAGTGAGGTTTTTTCCAAAGGACAACATAAAGGCTTTAAAGGGCTTTTAAGTAGGAAAAATCATCTGATTTGATTTATATGCTAATTTACTGTCATGCCCCATTCAAGAGATCTATCAGGTTTTGTAGCCAGTAGATACTAATGTGGGGTGGAACCAGCCCCAAAGGGAAAGAGATCAGTAGCCTTTTGGTCAGGAATTTTTATAAGTATGAGATCAAAATTATTATAAAATACAAAAGCAACAAGCAATACATTTGCAAGGCTCATATCATAAAGATGGTCTAACCCCGTGGTCGGCAAACTATGGCTCGCGAGCCACATGCGGCTCTTTGGCCCCTTGAGTGTGGCTCTTCCTAAGCCTTAGGAGTACCCTAATTAAGTTAATAACAATGTACCTACCTATATAGTTTAAGTTTAAAAAATTTGGCTCTCAAAAGAAATTTCAATCGTTGTACTGTTGATATTTGGCTCTGTTGACTAATGAGTTTGCCGACCACTGGTCTAACCTTAACTAAATTGCTTCCTTTACTCTCGCTTTATATTCAACACTTTACAAACTGATATGAGGGAGGTAATATATCTTTCCACATGCAAATGCAGGCTTCTGGGCACGCAGCGTAAGCAGGCTGAATCTGGGTTGGACAGTCAAGTGTTGGGGAGCCTGCCCACTGAGTGACTCATGATTTTTCTTGAGTTCTCCCAAACTATCTCCTGAAGTCACAGACACCCCACGTCTATTCCTCGTTAACAGTTTCAAACACACCTTGCTTGCTTTGGAGTTACTCTGCTTGAATAATTCCATCCAGTAATGTGGACATGTGAAGGACTGTCTCACTCTGGGCTTGTCATCTTATGCTAATGACGCTGCATATCAAGGACATCTATTCTCTCACTTTCAGGGAAGGCAAAGGTACTAACAGGTGATTGCAGTGTGAGTGATTTATGCAAAGCATCTCTCTCCTTGGTAATCAGAGATGAGGAGCAATGAGAACAGAATACTGCCATGGGGCCCTTAATGCTGGTTTGAATATTGAAATTTCAATCCAGTTAACTCTTTCAATGATACTGATGTTATTTCCGATCTAAGGTCCAAAAGAAGCCACCAAATTCTTGTCACTCAAAAGATATGCTTGCATGATTCTGTTTTCACTTGCTAATCATTATGTTTAATGTCACATAAGGAAAAGGTTTGGAAAGAAAAACCTAAAACATAAGAAAAACAGAAAGGGGAAAGTTTTTTTTTTCTCCTCCTAGAGTCCCAACCTACTTGCCTGTGATTGCCTGAGCTGCTGGCTGAGTATAGGTCCTGCCTGCTGGCTTCCTCTGATAACCATGCAGCCCACCCTAGTTTCCCTTGGAGGGCAGCGTTAACGGAACCTGTCGGTATCTTCTAGGTTTCCTCTACGCTCAGAACAGCACCAAGCGCAGCATCAAAGAGCGGCTCATGAAGCTCTTGCCCTGTTCAGCTGCCAAAACATCGTCTCCTGCTGTTCAAAGCAAGTTTGTTTGTTCGTTTGTTTCCCCAAAAATGTTTGCGTTGTTTGTTTAGGTCTGCATGCATTGCAGTTCTCTGCTTCTAAAGACAGTCAATACATTTTATTCCGCAAGACCAACTCGATTGATGTACACGTGTTTACCTAAATACCCAGGGGAACTTTTGTGCCATTTCAAGGTGCTTCCTGATTGGCAGATGGACAGCGCGGTGTTGGTGACAGGAGCTTGGGCTTCAAAACATTTGGAAGTTTTTGTTTGATCTGAGGCTCAGATAACTCTTGGGTTCCCCTTGCCTAACTTGTGAACAGAGCAGTGTACCCTTTAAAGTGTATTTACCTTGTAAATTTCTTGACTCCCCTACATGCACTTGGTGCTATAATGTAGATACTGCCAAACTTCAGAAATATCATTAGGTTAGAGAAAAACTACTATAAAGTGAAAAACATTTACACAGATGTGACTTTTTATTTCTTTGCGCACTCTCTACTTGTATCAATCAGGGTTCTCTAGAAAAACAGAACCAATGCATACATATGTATACATATACACATATACATATGCATATACATATATATATACATATATATACTAATGCATGTATATACACATATACTGAGATATATAGATACAAACATACATATAAAGGGAGTTATTTTAAGGATAGGTTCACACAACTGTAGGACCAGGCATGTCCAAAGTTCATAGGTCAGCCTGACAGGCTGGAAACTCAGACAGGATTTGGTGCTGTAACCTTGAACAGAATTCCTTCTACAGGAAACTTCTGTTTTTGCCCGTCTTTCCAACTGATTGGATGAGGTCCACCCACATGATCCAGGGTATTCTCAGTTTCTGAAAGCCAATGGATTATTGATGTTAATCACATCCACAAAAATATCTAGACAGTAACACTGAGATTAGTGTTTGATTAAATAAGTGGGTTCTATAGCCTAGCCAACATGACATATAGACTAACCAGCATACTCTCCATTTTCTCTTTCTCTAATTTCATGCCATTCTTAAGGAGTACAAAATAAGGATATCTAATGGGAAACCCTTTATTTATTTTTAAAAAGATGCTGTACAGCTCTAGCTGGTTTGGCTCAGTGAATAGAGTGTCAGCCTGAGTATCAAAGGGTCCCAGATTTGATTTTGGCCAAGGGCATGTACCTTGGTTGCAGGCTCCTCCCAAGCCCAGGCCCTGGTCAGGAGGTAACCAAGCAGTGTGTTTCTCTCACATCGGTGTTTCTCTCTCTCTTTCCCTCTCTTTCACTCTCCCTAAAAATCAATGGAAAAATATCCTTGGGTGAGGATTAATAAAGTTAAAATAAAATTTAAAAATGCTGTACATATGAACATTTACAAATATTCTATGTATACAAACATTCTTTCAACACATTTTTTTTTCAAGCATCAAAGAACAGTGGGAGTCAGACACACAGAGGTGTTGTTCTTCCCCAGTGAGAAAACAAATCACTAAGAAGCTAGGAGAAACATTCTAAATTTCTGGTTTGAATATTGAAATTTCAATCCAGTTAACTCTTACAATGATATTTATTTTATTCTCTATCTAAGGTTAAAAAAATCCATTAAATTTTACTTTTGTCATTTGAAAGATTTACTTGCAAGATTCTGTTTTCACTTGCTAATCATTATCTTTAAGGCAAAATAAGGAAAAGATTTGAAAAGAAAAACCTAAAAATGAGAATAACCCATGTCTTTGCCTACTCTCTTTATATACTCCCACACCGTGTTGTAGGAACTGATGGACTCAATTCATGATTTGAAAATGTAAATGCCCTGAAATTTCACTAATCTCCACAACAAAAATGGAGAAAATATGTAAAGTACTTCAAACAACCCAATACATTCCAATCAAAAGTCCCAGAATAGAATGGTAAATCATTTCAGTGGCACTGACCAAAGGTAATATGTGAATGTCACATCCATTTGTGGCTAGGGTTCAGGATCTGAAGAAGGGACTGTGCACAAATGAATACACTAGACAAGAAATATGAATTTAGAAGGCATGGGGGGCCAGGCAGAAAACTTCCCTCTAGTGGAGAAGCTCCCTCAAAACTCAGTCCTGTCTGCTTTTTATTCACTTGAATACACATTTGCCCTTTAGGAATGCAAACAGGCATATCAAAGGTAAAGTTTGGTAAACAGTAAAAGGATTATCAGGTTAGGGAATTGCCTTGAGCCATTTGGCTAACAGCAGGGCAATATTATGCTGATTTTCAGCCCTGCTGAATATCACATATTAATATGCACTACTGTTGGTCTTAGCCTCCAGCTGTAATATTTCATAATACTAAAATTTAATTAATTCACTTAGTCATTCAACATATATTTATTATATGCCAGGTCCTGTCCTTGTGCTAGGAGAGAGAACAGTACATAAAACAGCTTTGAAAAAGATCTGTCCTACTAGGACATTCTGTGGAGAGAGGGGACAGGACAAAATTACTTTTATGAGTAATAACTAAATGGACAAAAAAAAAAAAAATAGAACTGTGGTTGAGAAACATTGCTTTGACTTTTTTCCTTCATTGAACACATGCACACCATCTCAAAAACAAAACATGACATGTCATCAACAACCCAGAAGGCCATCATGAAGAATTACTCCAAAACCTATTCCTGCATGATACTGAAGCTGCAGATCTTTTTATTGCCACAATTTGTCAGCAAATGTGGGCTGTGAGAGCCATTGCTTTTATCCTTTCAAGCTGGAGTCAAAATTGTCAATGGAACAGATATTTACCAAAAATATGGTCATTTGTACAAAGCAGGCAGGTGAAATGTAACTTTCAAATGGATTGCTATATTTACTTAGGGAAGAGCAAAATCGCCCAGTCCTCTTGGGCATGCCTCTTGTTCCAATATTTGGTAAAGTACACAAATAAGTGGGTACACTACAATTTCCAAGCAGATATGAGGAAGATGTCAGAACAGTTCTTGAAAAAAAAGATACCAAAAAAAAAAAATGAGCAGAAGGACTCCAAAAACTATTTTTATAAAAATGGGAGTTCATGAAACTGGCTGATAGTGAATCAACACTAGACATGGCCGCCAATGTGTGAACTCCAAATGGTCTGCAGATATAAAACTCCTGCCTTCAGTAGCCACCACTTTCCCCATTAGCTACCCATTAAAACCCCAGCATGTGGAAGTAAGTTACTTGGAAAAGAGAAGACATGAATTCCATTGTTATGTTACTTTAAATAGTGATTTCATTAGATCCCTATTTATGATCTGGGCCCTAAGCGGTTGGACACAAACTCAAAAGATGATATGATAACACGAGGCACAAGGCAGGTGGTACCGGAGTGGCCGAGGACCCAGGGCCTCCAGGAGGAAAAGCAGGGGCCCACAGGTCTGCCTGCTGGACCACACACAGAGAACCCTAGGGGAGGGGAGGCCTGACTGGGCTAGTTCCAGGCTTGAATGACCTGCAGGGGGGCTGAGGAAATATTCTAAACCAGATCCCATGCAGCTTCAAAGCTAGGGGCTGAAAGTGAGTTCCATACAGGGCCAATACTCACCCTAAATTTCATTTTCTTATTCCAGGAAGGCAGATTGAAAAAAAGAACTTTCATTCCTCTTGGCAGGAAATGTGAGATTTATCAATATTATGCAAATAACAACAACAACAACAACAACAAAACATTTCCTGCAGAAAAGCCTACACTCCCCTAAACTATGGAGCACTTAGATTCCCACAATCAAGAACCTGAGAGTTTGGAGAGAGCATAGGAAAGACTTGTAGCCATATCCAGTTCCCAGACAGACTCCTGCTTCACCAGGGAGCAGCCCAGCTTCTTCAGAAAGCCACCCATTCGTGACAGCCAGCTTTAAGGGGCATCCTTCCTCACAGTGAACTCAAATAAGCCTTCCCTTTCACTTCTACCGCACTCCTGCCCTTGAGAGAACTCTTCAGTGTCAACACTTTCTTCCACAGAATAGTTTTCTTCTCTTCCTGATCCTCCTCCTTCCCCTTGGGGTATGGGAAGGTGAACGGTTTATTTACAACAGTTACTCAAGTTCATGGCAGGAAATTTGGAAAGTGCAAAATAGATGAGAAGTCACACACACACACACATACACACCACACTCACAGCACACAACACATTCGTAGTCCTGCTATACCCCTCTCCCTTGAAGTATCAAGAAATAAGTATGGACATCTTTTTTTATTGTGTGTGTATCAATGAGATATCATCTATACCAAGTTTGGGGTTTTTTTAATATATTTTTATGATTTCATAGAGGAAGGGAAAAGTAGAGAGAGATAGAAACATCAATGATGAGAGGGAATCATTGATCGACTGCCTCCCGCATGCCTCACACTGGGGATACAGCCTGCAACCCAGGCATATGCCTTGAACAGGAATCAAACCATGACCTCCTGGTTCATAGGTCAATGCTCAATCACTGAGCCATGCTGGCCAAGCTATACCTAGTTTTTATCCTTTATTACATTGCACTAGAGGCTCGGTGCACAAAAATTTGTGCACTCGGGGGCGGGGGGTCCCTCAGCCCGGCCTGTGTCCTCTCACAGTCTGGGACCCCTCAGGGGATGGCCGCCTGCTGGCTTAGGCCTGCTTCCTGGGGGATTGGGCCTAAGCTGGCAATCAGACATCCCTCTGGCAGCCTGGCCGCCCTCGGGGGATGTCCACTTGCCAGCGGGGAGCAGACCTAAGCTGCAGTTGGAAACCCTTAGTGCTGCTGAGGCGGCAGGAGAGGCTCCCACCCCCGCTGTGCTGGCAGCCATCAGCCTGGCTTGTGGCTGAGCAGAGCTACCCCATGTGGGAGCTCACTGACCACCAGAGGGCAGCTCCTGCATTGAGCGTCTGCCCCCTGGTGGTCAGTGTGTGTCATAGTGACCAGTCATTCCCAGTCTTTCTGCTGTTAGGGGCAGTTTGCATATTACCCTTTTACTATATAGGATAGAGGCCTGGTGCATGGGTGGGGGCCGGCTGGTTTGCCCTGAAGCGTATCCCGGATTAGGGTGGGGGTCCCGCTTGGGTGCCTGGCCAGCCTGGGTGAGGGGTTGATGGCTGTTTTCAGCTGATCACAGCCCTGTCGGGGTGGGGGTCTCCACTGGGGTGCCTGGCCAGTCTGGGTGAGGGGCTGAGGGCTGTTTTCAGGCTGGCCTGCGACTGAAGCTCCCAGCCTCTCCTTTTTTTCTGGGATTTATTTACCTTCTATAATTGAAACTTTGTTGCTTTTGGAGCTGTTGCTTTCGGAGCTCAGAGCCAGGCCACGGCAGGCGGGAAACCTTGGCTTCCTCCATCACTGGAGCAAGCAAACCTCCTGCTTGCTTCAGCTGCGTGGCTGCCGGCCGCCATCTTTGTTGGCAGTTAATTTGCATATCTCGCTGATTAGCCAATGGGAAGCATAGCAGAGGTACGGTTAATTACCCTTTTTGTCTTTTATTAGATAGGATACTTTTATCAATATTAGCCTTGTTATTAAAGAATTTGTAAAGTCATTTTCAATGGCAAACATAATATTACATTGTATAGTTATTGTAAATTGTATTTGACTATTTGAGACCCTAAAACAAGAGGAGGTCAGTGATGTGAGGGTCTGGAGAGGGAGTTCCAAGGAAGAGGAAACAGCAAGTGACAAGTTCCTAAGGAGGAAAGTCACATAGTTTATTCAGAGTGCAGAAGGAAGGGCCACTGTGATCATCAGAAAAATGGGTTGTTGTGGGGTCTGAACAAGATCATTTCTGCAAAGCACTTGGCCCATGAGACAGCATGAGTATGAATATATGACAAGTATTGACTCGGTTAAGTTGATGCTCCCTCCTGAGGAAGGCATATTGTCTTCCCCACACAACAGCTCAGAAAACTGAGGCACAGACCAGTCAGACAACTTTCCCATGATCAGAGCAGGGATTCTGACAACAGAGCCTGCTGTCTGCACCATTTTATCAGGCTGAGCTGGAGTATGGGAAGATAATGTGAATTATTCAGTTATCCGTGAGGAGTTATAGCCTTAACATGGATTAACATTTATATTTTAAAGAAAAAGTATGTGTGCTCACACAGAGTAGAGTAGCTAGGGATTTCTTGATAATAAAACCATTCCTGAAATAACTAGTTAAAATCCTTAATCCTATATTTATCTACTCAACATACACCTTTGGACATCTAATTGTAGCTCTTTTTCATAATGTGAATCACAGATCTTCACATTGGGAAGGATTGTGGAAAAGCATAGGTTTGGCCCTCTGCCTCAAGGAAAGTAAGGCTTACATCCATTTCACACTTGAGGCAACTTTGGCCTCAAGATACTGCAACAATTTGTGCAGAATTACACAACTAGAAATTGGAATAAAACACATACAAGCCCCCTTAGTCTTATGATACAGATACTCTTATTGAAAAGCTGCAAGATATGGGACTGTCACATCAATAGAATAATCCTTATTGAAAAATTTCCAAAAGAGAGGCCAGTTTCATGGGGTTGCCACATAGAAAGATCTATTGGATTAGATACTTCTAAGCCAGTGGTTCTCAACCTTCCTAATGCTGCGACCCTTTAATACAGTTCCTCATGTTGTGGTGACCCCCAACCATAAAATTATTTTCATTACTACTTCATAACTGTAATTTTGCTACTGTTATGAATCGTAATGTAAATATCTGATATGCAGGATGTATTTAGGCGACCCCTGTGAAAGGGTCATTCGACCCCCAAAGGGGTCGTGACCCACAGGTTGAGAACCACTGTTCTAAGCAAAAAGTCATCATATTTTACATGCTATGAGTATCATACCTAGTGTAGCAACAACAATAATAATAGCCTATTATAAAGAATACTAGAGGCCCGGTGCACAAAATTCATGCACAGGTATGGTCCCTAGACCTGGCCAGCAATTGAAGCGCAAGTGCAAGTGTCTGGCGTGGAAGGGAAGGTCCCAGCTGACCTCTGGACCTGGGCAGCACCTGGGCCCCTGGGTCCCCACGCACCCCCCTCCACCCCCCTCTGCCTGATTCACAGCACCCAAGTCCCCACACAGAGATGCAGTAAGAGCGGATGGACAGACACCACAGGCTGGGGTGCAGCGTGGGCCTCTGGGCCTCCCAGTGGTGCCACACGGCAGCACACTCTCTCCTGGCCGGCCTTGCAGACCAGCTCCTGCAGGGAGCCCAACCAGCCCCTGTGGTCTCAACAGTTGCAGCCTGGCTCACCCGGAAGATGCAGCGTGGGTGCGGGACGGGCTTCTTGCAGGGGCTTCCTTGGCATGCGAGCCCTGACATCCTGGGGGAAGGTAACAAGGGGAGTGAAAGCAAGCTCGGTGGACACCCTGCATTCTCACCGCATCTCCATCCCTATTACCCCTGCCCCCAGGTAGCTGGCAAGAGGTTGCAGTGCATCACCGACTCCCGCCATGTTCCATGCCACCCCCTGGTGGTCAGTGCACATCAGAGCAAGCAGTCAAACTCCCAGTCTGCTGGTCAAACAACCGCCCACCCGAGGGGACAATTTGCATATTAGGCTTTTATTATATAGGATAGCCTATTTTATATATGAGAAAATAGATACCCAGAGAAGGGAAATAATTTGCTCAAAATCACAGAGCTATTAAAAAAAAATCTAGGCTCTTCCTCCCTCACAAGCACACAACTCCTAAACTCTAAGGGACCCCACAAGGCTTGCAACCAGGGGAGCAATGGGCAGTGGCAATTCCTCCTAGGCTAACACCCTGAGCCTGTCTCCAAGGCCCCCTTTTCTCTGACTACCAGTGACCCAAAGCAGCCACACCTAGTCTCTCCTGTTGTTCCTTTTATCCTAAGCCCTTCCTGATTTCACTGTCCCCAGATTTTGATTCTCAAAATAAAATAATAAAAAAATCTAGGATGAGAAACTGAACTCCAAGTCCAGTACTTTTCAAAACTGAAATTCTATGATTTACTACCAGTCAGGGTCCAGGCAGGAAACACAAGGTCCACTTAGATGGGGCAATGGAGGATAAATTAATGAAGGGATTATTTGTAACTGGCTGGAGTGAATGTTATCATTTCTAGACTGTTGCTTACCAGAAGATGAAGAAAACCATAGCTATAGCTATAACCATCACAGACGTCTCCCCAACAGGGACTCTGGCCTTTGGAAGAGGAATACAGCTACTATCAACTCCATGCCACCAAGGAGGGATCCCAAAGAATCAATACCACAGACTCTTTATTGTCCTCCTTCTTGATCTTCTGTTGGTGTTTCCCATTGGCCAAACCCAATGAATAGGAGTATAGGTTACACCCATAGAGATCGCCTCACATTCTGTTGTCTTATGAACCAGAAGTTGGGGATCTACAGGACCAGTGACAATTCTCAGAGCCAGTCACACTGCTCTTCTTGTAAGATTTGTTCCCAATTCCATGACATCTTGGAGGCTGACAGCTGGCTCACACAAATATATTGACTTTGAGTAGATATAGGATTAAGGAATTTAGCTATTTCATGAATGGCTTAGAATCAAGAAATTCCTAGCTACTCTTCTCTATGTGAGCACAAACGCTTTTTCTTTAAAAATAAGCACTGTCAAATCTGTGGCTATATCTCCACATTCACTAACTGAGTAATTCACCTTTTTTCTCCATGCCCAGTTCTTTCCCTATTTATCCAAAGGACATGATGGTGACCAAAGGTTACTTACTAGATAATGGTAAGGAATAAATGCCAAAAAAAATAATAAATAGTTGATTGTGTGTGTGTGTGTGTGTGTGTGTGTGTGTGTGTGCGCGCGCTTTATAATAACACTAGAGGCCCGGTACATGAATTCATGCACCAGTGGGGTCCCTCAGCCTGGCCTGTGGGATCGGGCCAAGACCAGCTCTCCGACATCCCCAAGGGGTCCCAGATTGCGAGAGGATACAGGCCAGGCCAAGGGACCCCACCGGTGCACGATCAGGGCCAGGGAGAGATGCAGTAAGTTGGCCAGCCGAGAAGGGACAGCAGGAGGGCTCCAGGGTGTGTCCAGCCCATCTTGCTCAGTCCCAATTGGCTGGACCCCAGCAGCAAGGTAACCTAATGGTCAGAGCATCTGCCCCCTGCTGGTCAGTGCATGTCATAGCGTGCAGTTGAACGGCCTTAGCATATCATTAGCATACTACACTTTGATTGGTTGAACGGCTGACTGATCGACTGGACACTTAGCATATTAGGCTTTTATTATATAGGATTTACCCAGTAGCATCTCAGTGCCCTCATTCAATCAAAATACTTGATTCTCCAAATTAAAGCCTTATTCCAGGGGTTTTTGTTGTTGATTTGAGCAGACACAGAAGAGCAAATGCAACAAGGTTATTATAAAGCTAGACCACTCATAACCCATAAGCCACCATCATCATATTGCCTTGTATAATTGCAAAACATAATTTCCTAACTCTACTTCAGGTTTTTGGTGTCAAACCCAGCATAACATTTCAGTGTTTTGTTTCCTGGCAGCTTATTGATCATGAAAGTTTTAGATGCCTCTCTTGGCTGAGAAGACATCAGCATGTGGCTGTTGGATTTATTTTCAAAAAAATCACTTGAACTGCCAACATGCTGCCAATTAAAAATACAACAGTAACCTCCAGGAAGTTTTTTTAAAAAATATTTAGCCTTCTGACAATTAATTAATCTCATGCTAACTCCTTAGTGACTTTAGCTAAAAGCTCTGACCTGGGCATATAGTCAGGAAATTTTTTGGAGGAACAGAAACATAACCTGCGAGGGTTTATAAACTTAATTTGCATGTATGAAACAAGGTCCTTCAACTTTATCATCTGTATGAGCTAAAAAATTTTGTAATAGAATTTTCAGATGTTATTTTTACTTATTTAATAAGCATCTAACACTTACTATGTGGCTAGTACAGATCTAAGTGCTTTGCATATGCCCTGGCCAGTGTGGCTCAGTGGTTGGGCATCGTCTGGTTTGATTTATGGTCAGGGCAGGCTCAATCCCCAATAGAAGACATACAGGAAGTAGCTGATGGATGTTCTGCTCTCACAGCAATGTTTCTCTCTCTCTCCTTCTCTCTAAAAAAAAAAAATCAATTTTAAAAATCTTTAAAAAATAAATAAAAATTTTAAAAAAATAGCTCTCTCTGCTTCCTGTCGCTGCGTCGACAAGGTGGGGGAGCCGAGCTAGCTCGAATAAAGACTCTTATGCTCTTGCATCAAAAAATAAATAAATAAATAAGTGCTTTGCACAGTTTAATTTATTTTATCCTAAAAATAGTCCTATAAAATGCACACTCTTTATTATTCACATTTTACAAAATAGGCAACTGAGGGATGAGAGGCTAATTCTCTTGCCTGAATCACCTCATCAGTAAGAGGTGTGAGGGTAGGGGCAGAGTCTGTGTACTTTTACCAGTTCTGTAGTTACATTCAGTGTTTTGGTCAGTTTTACAAAAAAAAAAAAAAAAGTATTTTCCACCTACCTACTCAACATAGGGCACCCTTGCGAAGCCCATGTTGTCCAAAGAGATTGTGTTCTGACTTCAGTCTGATCATGTACAAATGAAAAGTGCAGGCTGTGCCTCATCTCCTAGATCTAACCTTGCAGGAATATTGAGATGGCATTAGTTATTTCTGGCTGGGGCAGTGGATGTTCCAAAGCTAGCATTTAATTTCCCTTGTTCCTGGTACTTCACTGCTCATGGAAGGCAGCAAGTGGGAAAATTGGAAACTCTACTTAATCCCGTTTTAATACCAACCAGCCTGTCACTTATTGTAAACTGCGTGTTGTAATAATTAGAATAGTTGTCCCTTCCCTTTGTATGGGCTGTTACAGGTTTTAAAATGATTTCTCTTGATTATCTTATATCATCCTCATAAAGCTTCTGGGAGAATAACACATCACAGGAATTATAGCCCTCATTTAACAAACTGAAAAAAGGAGAGATTAAGTGGCTTGTTCGAAGTTGCATAGCTGTTTAGTGACAAATAGGAAGATGGGCTTTTCTTTTTAGTTCCTGGTCTATCATGTATCTACCAGGAATCTGCATTAAATCACGAGTGAGTCTTGGTATAGGAAAGCCAGAGGCAGGAACCCCAGGACAGCCATTTCCTATTGGCAGGTTTAGTAGGTTTCATGTAGATAAAGAAGACATTTATGGAGCACTATGTGAAAAGTAATAGTGCCTGGAACAGGGGAACACATAGATCATGACGTCTGAAGGCTGACCTGGTACTGAAATAAACAGACATATATATATAAAGATCACTCGCATATAACAAATTTAAGAAAAATGCTGTGAGAGGCAATGCTAGAGAGGTAAAGAGTTACAAAGTTAAGAGCGATAATGTTGGGATTAGCCTATTTGGTCCAAACCCCGGTTCTGTGACTAGCTATAGAAACCTCAGGTAAGTTTCTTACCCTTCCTGAGTTTCCATTGCCTTCTGTGTACAGTGGAAATAATAGTAGCCAATATTATATGTTCACCCAGAAGTTCAAATGAGCATTAGAAGTGTTTACAACAATGACTGGCTAGTAAGTGGTCCCTAAATGTTGGCTGCCATTGCTGTTATTCTATACCAGTGGTTCCCAAACTTATTTGGCCTACCGCCCCCTTTCCAGAAAAAATATTACTCAGTGCCCCCTGGAAATTAATTTTTTTTAATTTTAATAGCAATTAAACAGAAAGATATATGTATTAATGTTTCTAACTTTTTCGTAAAATATAGTAAAGAAAGGTGTAAATTAGAAACATTGAAGTTTGAAATTATGAAACTATTTATTGAACTCAGAATAGAAAGGTAATACAAAAAAAGTTAAAACAAATGCACCTGTGGCCATCACCGCCCCCCTGGATCGCTGCAGTGCCCACCAGGGGGCGGTAGCGCCCACTTTGGGAATCACTGTTCTATACCATGATGATCATGACTCCGATAGCCACAGATGTGAGACTGAGTCTATCCTCAGTGCATTTCACAAAGAGAGAATATTTCAGCAGTGCTCTTTGGAAAAGAATAATCATTTCACTGGAGGCAGAAAAAGCAGGAGGAACATTCTAGGTACCTGAAAAGATAAAAGCTTAAGACAAAAAGAATAAGAAGTAGGGAGGAGAAGGCTGAAAAGTTGCGCTGGGACCAGAGTTTGTAGGTCCTTGGTGCCAACATCAGTTTGGACCTTACTCTGCAGTAAAGGCTGAGGTGATGGGGAATTATCCAACACTTGTATTTATTTATTTCTATTTCAGCTTTATTGAGTTATTTGACATATAAAATTGTAAGATACTTAGTGATATTTCTCTTGATTATCTTATATCATCCTCATAAAGCTTCTGGGAGAATAACACATCACAGGAATTATAGCCCTCATTGAACAAACTGCAAGGATTTCCATCATTTAGTTACTTAACACATCCATCACTTCACATTTATTTAGTGTGAGGTTGTTGTTTTTTTATGGGGGGGGTAGGATATTTAAATTTTACTATCTTAGAAAATTTCAATTATACAACACAGTGTTATCAAATACAGTCACCATGTTCTACATTAGCTCCTCAAACCTTATTTATCTTATAGCTGAAAGTTTGTCCAGTCTTGCCCTATTTCCTCCCTCCCCCTCCCACCCACCTCCAGTCCTTGGCAACCCCTTTTTCATTCTCTGTTTCTATGAATTTGACTTTTTTATTTTATTTTTGAATATTCCATATATAAGTAATATAAAGTATTTGTCTTTCTCTGCCTGGCTTATTTAACTTAGCATAATGCCCTCAAGTTCCATGCTATTGCCACAAACAGCCAGATTTCCTTCTTTTTCATCGCTGAATAACATTCCATTGTATATCTATGCCAAGTTTTCTTTATCCCATACATCTCTTGATGGACACTTAGGTTATTTCTATATCTTAGCGTTTGTGAATATTTCTGCAATGAGCAAAGGAGTGCAGATATCATTTTGATATACTGTTATTTCCTTTGGATATATGTATGCCCAGAAGTTTGATTACTGGTTCAAAATGAGGAATGTATCCCTTTTTGTTTGGGTTTTGAGATGGCTAGAGTTAGCCAAGAGTCAAGGGAGCTGGACACAAGTCCTACCTTAGAAGAGTTGACGGTGAACTTGAAGTCAGAGAAAAGATTAGCAAAGAACCAAGAGTAACGTTTAATACAAGACATGAACAGGGTGTCAAAGCTGTCAGCAAAAGCCAGCTGGGTATTGATTTCTGAATCAAGGAACCAACTGAAACTCAGCATGAGAATATGACACAATAATAGATCATGAAATCTCCACTTAAATGAGAGAACTAAACAATGAAATGAAATCACTAACCCAAGACCTCACAATAACTCTGTGTCGAAGGAGGGGTTTCACCTCAGTGTAATGCCACAATTACTCTGTTGGGTCTTCACCATAGACTTTTCTGTCTAGAGAAGAGGACAAATGCCTCAATCTAAGGGGGTGGGCATAGAAGGGAGAAGAAGGACTTGAAACGCATGGTGAAGGTGCAACTGTAAACACTGAGGAGCAATTGGTGGTGCTGAGTGAAAGATAGAAAACCTACAAAGTGATTCCACCAGAGGGATGCTGGTGCGTTAAGCAAGATGAGGAACAGAGAAGGCCATGAAAGTTAAGAAGAGGTGATCATTTGATTTTAGACATGGTTTAAAGTGTCTGAAGAACACAAGCCATTCCCAGAAGCAAGCTTTATTGTCAGTTGTTGTACCTTTTTTGTTCAGGTTACCTGTGTGATGAAATCTTTTTTCTTCCCACTTGATTTTTTTCACTATGTTTTTTAATTGCTAATTTGGTCCAAAAGGGATAGAGTGATGACTACTTATAAAAAAAGCTACATAGAGGTTTAGATTTATTTTACTTTATTTTTCATAATGAAGATTAGTTTGTGTTTTTTAAAATATATTTTTATGGATTTCAGAGAGGAAGAGAGAGGGATAGAGAGATAGAAACATCAATGATGCAAGATAATCATTGATTGGCTGCCTCTGCATGCCCCCTATTGGGGATCGAGCCCACAACCTGAATTGAACCTGGGACCCTTCAGTCCTCAGGCCAAACCAGCTAGGGCTAGAAGTTTAGATTTAAAAAGCTTTCTCTGTTTTTTTGTCTCTTTTATAGATGATTTCATAATTGGTCACTTGTGCAGTTTCCATTAGGAGTCACAAATACCTATTGTCCACTTGCATTGACCTGAAGAGTAATATTTGGGCTAAACATTAACAGGAGCAAGGCCAATTTCTGCTGGTGTCCTTTATGCACTGACATAGGAGCCTAACACTTTAAGCAGACTCAATTTTACACCCCACCAGGTCTATAAAATTGCTCTGTTATCTGCTTAGATTGCAGGGTTAAAGTTTAACCTTCTTACTTCCAAATTGCTTTTTTTGCCAGGGGATCTAGAACTACAAGCGTGATGGGCAGAAGCCCTTTCAAGGAACACTGGCCCATCTTTGCTTATAAAGTTTCAGAGGGAAAAAAAAAGAACAAAACAGCAAGTTCTGGAGAATAACTGACAGAAGAAACCTTATTCACCTTTTAGCAAAACATTTTCATTGGAGACTTTAGGTAGAAAAACAACTCCACAGTACATTTTGTGTTCTCTGAATCTGCTTAGAGGTGGGCAAATTCTCCAGTGAGTGTTCCTGGAGGTAATAAAAATCATGTTGCATTGAGCTCAGTGACAGGGTAAAGTCAATCAATGCTTTAGGTGAGCAGAGGTGGCAAAAGCTCAGTAATAATAGCAGAAAGCATGCGTATGGATTCTGATGGTGCACCATTCACTGTGCAAAATCCTTTACATACGGATTCTATTTAATCTTCGGAATTATTCAGGTGCCATTATCACCATTTAACAACTGAGGAGAATAAAGATTTGCAGTTTTAAGTGACTTGTCCCAAATTATAAGGCTACTAAGTGGCAGAGCTGAAACTCAAGCCCAAGTCATTTAGTCTTTGGACACATTTTTATCAATACCTGCCACACAGGAGACATTAATCTTGGTGGTGAGGTTGCAGCCATGAACAAGCCCGTGAACCCTGGAACCAGACTTTAGACTCTGACTGTGGTACTGTGTGACCGTGGGCAAGTTACTTACTCTCTCTGTGCCAGTGTCTTCATCTTTAGAACATAATACAGTGTGCTCATGGGAACTTTATGAGCTAATGTATGTAAAATGCTTACAAAGATCAAATGCTATGAAGAGTGGTTTGCTGATATTATTACATTTTTAGGACAAACAGGAGAAAGTCTATCAAAATTCAAGAGAAGCTCTACTGTTAGGGCATTGTTCCTTTAGTGTAGTATCACAGGCTGTCTTTCTTTACCTCGCTTCATGTTTCACTACTTTTTAAATTTTTCTCTTTGATCATAGTTCCTCTCAGCTGTTGCCTTTCCTGACAACAAGAATATCTTAGAATATCAATCTTTTTAGTCTGTCTCTGTGTGCAAGTTCAATCACATTTCTAGTTTCCTCCTGCCCTCACCCCAGCATTTTTACTGTAGATTTTCTCTCTGTGTATGACTGGCAAATAATGTTTATTTCCCTCACTTACCAAAAAGCAAGTAGGACCCTATCACCTATAAAATAATACCTCTTTTATAAGGGACCCTTCATGGCTTGTAATAATAATATGGATAATGCTAATAATAAGCATTCCAATAGGTGATTATATTTTAAAATCTAAGCTGTGTAAATAGTAATTAATGTTTTTAAATAAGGTAGAGACAATGCATTCATATGTGCTGTGAGCAATTTTCTTCTGAGTAGTTATATTTTATAACTGTTTGAATTAAATCACAACATTGTAAAATAATAGGTTCTCCTGGAATAGAAATTGCAATGTCATTGCCAACAAACACCTCTAACACATTCAAAATAATTGGCTGTTTTCAAAGTACTTTTCATTTTCCATGTGATATATGAATATTAATTAGGATAAAGTACAATGATAAAGGGCTTTTTTGGTCCTGACAGATTTTTAGGGTCAGAGTTGAAGAAACACATGTTTGAGTGACAGAAATTGGAGGGGTTCCAATTGGTCTGGGTGGTCTGGGAAGTTGTAGGACTCCACAGTGTTTTGATGGATGGGTTGCTTTCTACTCATGACCTGTGCACCAACATCTTGGAGTTAACTACTCGTACACCTTCCATGTGGCTGAAAATAGCTCCTGGTGGGTGGATAGGTGAATGGTTGTGAAGACAAGAAGAGTTGAGAGTAAAACATTTGAAGTTGGCAGAGTTTAGAGAGTTGCTTCCATGCTGGCCAGCATGGCTCAGCGATTCTCTCTCATCATTGATGTTTCTATACCTCTCTCCCTCTCCCTTCCTCTGTCTATAATCAATAAAAACATATTATATTTTAAAAAAAAGAGTTGCTGCCAGAGCCTGGCCCAGGTCTAAACTCTCCATCCAGAGAAGTCAAATATAAGAACAGGAAGAGGAAAGACATGTTTGTGTCCAATCCCAGCTCCCCCACTTATCAGCTGTATAGCTGTGCACACTTGAGCAAATTCCTTAACCCTCAAAAATCTCTTTCCTCAATTGATTATAATGCCAAACCATTTGAGCATCGCTGGGGGTGGGACTAAGGAATGGGACATTCTGAGTATATGGCTGTACAAGATTTTGATGTAGAAAGAAAGGGAGGGGAAAAATTGCATATGATGTAAAATTGCTTTGGAAATCTTCCTCCAGGCAACTTCATCTTTGTCCTGATGTGTCAGACTGAACATTAAGCATATTCTTATTTCAGAACTAGAGGCCGGTGCACGACATCCGCAGTCAGACATCCTTAGTGCTGCCACGGAGGCGGGAGAGGCTCCTGCCACTGCTGCTGTGCTCGCCAGCCATGAGCCCAGCTTGTGGTTGAGAGGCGCTCCCCTGAGGGAGCACACTGACCATCAGGAGGCAGCTCCTGCATTGAGCATCTGCCCCCTGGTGGTCAGTGTGCATCATAGCAATCGGTCGTTCTATCATTGGGTCTATTTGCATATTACCCTTTTATTATATAGGACTAGAGTCCTGATGCATGAAATTCATGCATGGAGGTGGGGGGCGCCGCAGCCCGTCCTGAAGCCCCCCTCCAGGCCGGGCAGCGCGGTGGGCCTGCGCGCGCCTCCACTTGGGGGGCTGCCCCCGGCGGCAGCTTCATGTCCCAGTGGCACAAGTCCCTGCCCCCATCCCTGCCCACCAGCTCCTGTGCACACACAGCCTATTGAACGGTCGTGACTGGGACACCATTAGGACCAATTAGCATATTACCTCTTTATATATATAGATTTCTCAGGAGTAGTTTCCAGTGCTGTAATCAAGAATCCTACAGTATTGTTTAGTATGAAGCTAAAGTCTGGAGTGAAATTCGTCAAACTCTTCTCTGATACCTGCCACTAGACCCCACTTCTAAATAATAACATGTAACATATCATTAGAAGGTAGTTGTTCTCATCATGACGTTATTGTCATTCTGATCAAGTCACTATTAAAGCAATTTAAGAAAGGGTCAACAGTAGAAGTAAAGACTCAGAGGGATTTTTTATAAATGAGATAAAGCAATATAAGTCAAGCTGGCTGAATCTTTGGCTCAGACAAATCAATTTTAGCTCAAATAGAATTTTAAAGTTATACTACCTATAATCTTTTTATAATGAAAAATGGATAGATTTTTTTTTAAGAAGGGTCATGTTTTATTGAGAAATGGACCTCCTTATAGATACAAGGTGGCCTGGTTGGGGTGCTTCAAGTAGTTATGCATTTGTTTCACGGTTTTTATTGAGCGCTTTTAGATGCTGTTGGACCAGTGGAGCCAGTAGTATGTCAGATCCTAGGAGAAGCCATTGAGGCAATGGCCTCACAGTGTTATGACATGATAAGGCAAGGACTCGATTCTGTGTGCCTAATCTGTGTACTGAACCACTTTCATTTTAAAAATCTGATTTTTTTTCATAAAATGGTTTTATTTCAGCATTACAGGCCTTGCTTATAAACATGTGTATTAGGACCACAGGCCTCACATTCATGTTTGTTTATAAAGAAAGATGTTCTGTAGTTGTGTTCTGGAGGGTATGGCTTGACCTCGGATAGAGACAAGTACACATAATTATGAGTTGGGCTGTAATAAGATTCTACTGTATTTTAAGAAAAGTTGTGAGAAAGGGGAGAAAGATTACTATTTTTAAAACTCATTATGTTGTTCCCAAGTGATTTGAATTCCAATTTCTAGCCCAACTGTGTCATGGCCTAAGAGAACTGTTGACTCAGACATAGAGACTTAAATCAGGTGCAAAGAACAAAAGGAGACAGCCAGGAAGCTCAAGGGGTCTGGGTTTGGGAATTTATTGTCTGATTAAAATGAAATACCTTAGAAGATGCATGAATTAAAATACTATTTGTATTCAGATTATCTCAGGATGCAAAGGCAGCACTGGAATTAGCAACGCAGCGAGGTATGTGTTAACCGAGGCCTGGAGATGATTCAAGAGGCCAGAGTCCCACATGGTGCTGGTTTTCATTCCAAACAAACCCCTCAGCCTCCTGGAACTTAACATTTCTCAGTGATAAAATGAGGAAGAGCAAACAACCTTTCATGTTCTTTCCAGTTCTGAGATTTCATCACTTCCACGCCTTATTCTACTTTTTCTGATCAGCACATCATCGACCACCATCATGGTGATCAAGGTGGCTGGCATGTTTCCCCTGAGGAGTTGGGGTTCAGTGGCCACCTGGTTTGTGATTTCAATTCTTTTATTCCCCAGGCTTTTAGACCAAAATATATATAACTGTTTCTCCCTCAAATAGCATGTTGACTAAACTCACAATTTTTGGTGTCAAAAAACAAAACAAAACAGGGATTAAATCCCAGCTCTGTCACTTACTAGCTGTGTGACCTTGAGTAAGTTGTTCAAGTTCATTGAGTCCCAGTTTATTCTTTGTAAAATAAGGGCAATAACAAATACCTCACAGAATTTTTGTCAGTATCAGAATGAGATAATATACAGCCAGGCTTGGAACAAAAGCTCTCTATAGGATGGTGGTTTTTATTAACAATCTCAGTCAAGTGCTTAGAAAGATTAGAGTCCTTGTCTGCTTCATTACTAACCAGCCACCTGACCTTGAGCAAGCCACTTAGAATCCCCAAGCCTCATCTGTAGATTGGGGATGACAATCACTTCTTTAATGGCCATGGTAAAGAATAAATAATATGATTGACTAACAAGTTGCCCAGCACTCACTGGGCAAACTTGGTGAATAACAAGACCTGCTTTTATTCTTATTGTGTCATTTGAATCCAGGTCCGAGTTTGCTCAGGCTGCCAGAACCAAATGCCATAGACTGGTGGCTTAACCAAGAGAAGGTTATTTTCTCATGGTTCTGGGACATGAAGTCCAAAATCAAGGAGCCCACAGGTTTCTTTTCCTGAGACCTCTCCCAGGGGCTTGCAGATGGCTGCCTTCTTGCTGTGTCTTCGCGCTTTTCCCTATGCATGTGTATCCCAGGTCTCTCTCTTTCTCTTTCTCTCATCTTTATAAAGACACCAGTTGCATTGGTTTAGGGTCCCATCCTTATGCCCTCATTTAACTTGACCACCTTAAAGGCCATATCTTCAATATAGTCATATTGGGGGTTTAGACCTTCAACCTACAAATTATACAACAACACAATTCAATCCACAGAAGGGCCAGAAATCAGACAGCACTAGATTAAAGAGAAAGCCGGAAGTAGGAAATGAACCCAGTGGAGAAAGTCAACTTCTCTGAGACATTTGACAATGCAGGAAGAGAGAGAGGTTGTCATTAATTTTATCATTGTTAAGAGAGCAAGTGGTGCCCTAACCGGTTTGGCTCAGTGGATAGAGCGTCGGCCTGCGGACTGAAGGGTCCCGGGTTCGATTCCAATCAAGGGCATGTACCTTGGTTGCGGACATATCCCCAGTAAGGGGTGTGCAGGAGGCAGCTGATTGATGTTTCTCTCTCATCGAGAAGGAACATGTTTTGTCATTACAGACTTGGATGTAAATCTTTTCTCTCTTTTTTCTCCTATGTGACATCTCGCCCCTCTTTTTTTTTTTCACTTCTATGAGACTCAGTACTCACATGTGTAAAGAATAGACAATGATAGCTCATCTTGGAGTTACTGCAAGGAGTACAATAATATCAATAGAGCCCGTCTCCTGACATCTAATAGGAGCTCAATAAATGCTAAGCACTGTATTAAAATCCCCCCCAAATGCATGCTTTTCAGTGGTGGCTGAGTCACATCATGTATTTTGCAGCAGAATCACACTATGCTCTGCACAGAGCTTGCCTCCAGGAATCAGAGTTTGGATTGGGTTAGATGGTGTTGCATTTTTAATTTATCATAAGCTGGTGATTGCTGATGACTCCAGGTGTGTGTTTAGAGCCTGTCAGCCTCCTGGAAATAGAAGCAGCCCTCTGGCAGGCAGGAGTCATTAAGAAGTAAGGTACCAGTGAGCTGGGAAAACAAGAGAGCCTGCAGGCAGGCACTTCAAGTGTGCTGCTTGAATACTGCATGTGCTGCTTTGAATATTGCATGTGCTGCTCATCCTATCACACACACTTAACTCAATTACATTGACCCCCTGGCCCCAGGACTCTCATCTCAGTCTTGGCATATACACGTCTGCGACAGCTGGGGAAGCAACTGTGTTGGGTGTGTGGTTCAGACTGCTGTGTGGTTACAAAGGCCAAAAAGTTAATGCGCTGTTTTGTTTCTTTCTAGTGGAAAGGGCATTAGGTCTAGAGGAGGTTATGCTATGATTCAAAGGCTACTCAGAAAATCTGATTAAAATTTCCTCTACTTCTGCCTTGCTGTGTTTCTCAGAACAATGCACAGTCAACACAGTGATTCCAAAGAAGGCATTTAAGGGCCGGCCACCAGTGGCCCACAAACCTCAGTCTGAGAAATCATTTTCTGGAGGGCAGCTAAGGCTCCAGGGGCTCCAGAGGCATGGAAACTTTGGCAGCAGTATCATTTGTTTATTGACTCATTCATTCATTCACCAGATAATGCTTGAGCCACGATGGGATATGAGACTCTATATCAAGTCCAGAGGATGTTCAGATCTGTAAGACATTACTCCTGTCTTCCAGGAACTCACAATAGAGAAGACAAACACAAGCAGATCACAATGTTTTGCTTTACGTGCTGGATGAGAGAGAGGTAGAGTGTAGACCTCTGACCAGGGAGTCACCAGTCTGCATGCTGGAGCGATCGAGAAGGCTTTAGAGAGGAGGCAGGAATATTACAATCGGTCATAAAGGATACACACATTTCACCAGGTGAGAAAAGGACAGAGGAATATTTTAAGCTGAGGAAATTACACTGTAAATGGTTCATAAGGAGCTTATACCAGGGCATTTTTCAAGAAAGCCAGAGTCTTTCTATTTGTTATTGTTTGTTTGCATTAGATCTGTTCTGTGGAACTTATTTCTCCACTGGAAATGACAATAACTACCAGGCAGCTCAAGTCATTGGATTCACAGCAGTCGTAGGGAGTACCTCTTCCTTCATTCTCTCTGCTCAGCACCCGTGGAGTGGAATCAACTTATTCGCGCCGATGAACAACGGAGAAAACTGAAGGAGCCCATTCTGGCATTTTTTACTTGCCTCATAAAGCCCGGCCTGAGGTCAAGCTGTTAATGCCTAGCTGCCTTTCACTGGCTACCTTCTTTCCACATCCTTTGCTGAGGTTCTCAACCTGTGGGTCGAGACCCCTTTGGTGGTCGAATGACCCTTTCACAGGGGTCGCCTAAGACCATCCTGCATATCAGATATTTACATTATGATTCATAACGGTAGCAACATTACAGTTATGAAGTAGCAACGAAAATAATTTTATGGTTGGGTCACAACATGAGGAACTGTATTGAAAGGGCCAGAAGGTTGAGAACCTCTGCTTTAGAGGCAAACCACCAAAATTCTCATCAATTTTATCCTTGTCAGCTCAGAGTTACTCTTGGTCTTGCCATTTTTTCATGTCCCTCTTCTTATTCTTATCTATCAATCACTATTCTGCAGCTTTTCCAGATCACTGTTGCAAAATAAATTATTTTGATATGAAAAGTACAAAACAAATATTTGCTTTCACATCCCCTTTTTCATTTTGACAAGCATAACTATTCCAAGTATTTGTTTTGTCGCCATTATTGGTCTTTCATAAACTCCTTGAGGGCAGTGATGAGGGCATGTGAAGATCAGACTTCCCCTGACCTTCATTTTCCTGCTAAGTGAGAGTTCTGGCCCTGAACTCTACTTCAGTGAGACAGGACAGTAAGTAGGTATACTTGTTAGTGAAAGGCAGAATTATATTATATCTACACTAATAAAAGAGAAACATGGTAATTAGCGTACGACCACTACCCTTCCCATTGGCTAATCAGCATATCCTTATGCAAATTAACTGTCAGCCAAGATGGCGGCTGGCAGCCATGCACTGAAGCGAACAGGGAGGCTTGCTTGCTCCAGTGACGGCGGACTCCAACGTTCCCCGCCT
>NW_005371541.1:1128865-1160458 GCF_000412655.1 Myotis brandtii
GCCTCCTGGCACCGGGATCAGCGTGACAGGGGGCAGCGCCCAAACCCCCTGATCGCCCTGCGGCTCTGTGTGTGACAGGGGGCGGGGCCACAACCTCCCTATCCGCCCCTGCTCTGTTCGTGACAGGGGAAGCACCCCAACCCCCTGATCAGCCCTGCTCTGTGCCTGATAGGGGGGAGCTCTCCAATCCCCTGATTGCCCCACGGCTCTGTGTTTGACAGGGTGCGGCACCCCAACGCCCCCCCCCCTCCACGGGCCCTGCTCTGTGTGTGACAGGGTAGAGCCATAACCTCTCCATCGGCCCTGCCCTGAGTGTGACAGTGGCGGCGCCCCAACCCCCTGATCGGCCCTGCTCTGTGTGTGACAGGGTAGAGCCATAACCTCCCCATTGGCCCTGCCCTGAGTGTGACAGGGTGCAGCGCCCCAACCCCCTGATCCGCCCTGCTCTGTGTGTGACAGGGGGCGGTGCCCCAACTCCCCTATCGGCCCTACTCTGTGAGTGACAGGGGGGAGCTCCTCAACCCCCTGATCGGCCCTGCTCTATGTGTGACAGGGTACGAAGCCCCAAACCCCCTGATGGGCCCTGCTCTGTGAGTAACAGGGGGCAGCACCCCAACCCCCTGATCTGCCCTGCTTTGTGCGTGACAGGGGGTTGCGCCGCAACCTCCCCATCGACCCTACCTTGAGTGTGACAGGGGACAGTGCCCCAACCCCCCAATCGGCCCTACCCTGAGCTTGACTGAGGGTGGCATCACAACCTCCCAATCCGCCCTACTCTGTGCATGATGGGGCGGTGCCCCAACTCCCCAATCGGCCCTGCTCTGAGCCTGACCAGGGGCTGCACCTAGGGATTGGGCGTGCCCTCTGCCAGCAGGCCTAAGCCAGCAGGTTGTTATCTCCCGAGGGGTCCCAGACTGCGAGAGGGCACAGGCCGGGATGGGGGACCCCCCCCCTGAGTGCACAAATTTTTGTGCACCAGGCCTCTAGTATATATATATATATATGCGCTAATTTTATTGGGGTGACGTTGGTTAATACAATTACATATATTTCAGGTGCACAATTCTATGATACATCATCTGTTTATTTGTACTGTGTGTTCACCACCACCCAAGTCAAATCTTCTTCCTTTACCCTCTTCTACTCTTCTAGCTCCCCCCACCCCTTCTCCCTCTGGTAATCACCAGAGAGGAAGTGTTACTAAGTATCAAAAATGATGTGACTTTTGTAATCAACAAGAACTACATTTCCAAATGACACATGCAGGGTGGAATTGGGGGTACTGGTGGCCCTGGGTCCAGAGTTGATGAGAAGACGCTCTTCTCCTGAGCTTCACCCCTCAGAGTTGGGAATCTGTAGCCAAGAGGAAGGAATATGATGGAGGGAAGCCATGGCCTCAGTACTGGGCCTGGATGCTTCTGTCCCTGATGAGTTTCTTAGCTGAGGTTTGAGCTGAACTATGGCAGGAAGAATTCCTTAGGCCTCCATTGGGCCCCACTGCAAAGAGCTGGACCCCATTAAGGATGTTGTACTTTTTGAGACCCAAATATCCAGATCCTACTATATCCCAACACCTCCCAATGATCCTAATGCAAATATGCAGATGTTACCAGATGTTACTTGTGGGGAAGAAGGGTTCTGTGGACAAATACCCTTTGGGGTTAATTGGGTTAAACAAAGCTAAACAGAATTCTTTGCTGCAAGTTCTCTCTAAACCATATAGTCCTGTGTTTTGCTCCCAAACTCTGTAAATGTTTACATTTCCCAAATTTATGTGGACTGAAAATTAGTTTGCATAGAGCAACTTAGAGAAATGTAGTAAATATATAATTCACAAAGTAAAGTGCAATATTTTATAATTTATCTGTAGCTGTGGATTTCCTTATCTGCAAAAAAAAAAGGGTTTGGCCAGAAGTTTCCAGAGGCCCGGTCCATCCAGCACGCACCCATGGAGACTGGGTTTATGCCAGACATACTGGCCGCTGATTTTTCTCACTTGATCTGACTACTTTATTTGCAGCCCCTGGAGAAATACTTTATTTCAGAAGAATCCTTGCGGAGTATTAGCAAAGGCCTAAATCATATATGCATGATACAAGGGTGATGTTGATTATTATTAAACTAAAATTCTGTTTTTATAACTAGTACTTGTTACAAATACACAAATCCAAGGTTTTAAGTTTTCCATTATATATTTTTTTTCACTTTTCAAACTTACTGGGAAATGTTAGTATGTAATGTCTAATAACTAGAAACTATGAAAACATTATGTAGTATTAGCTTGGCTTCATAGTCTGAACTCTGGGAAATATACATATTGATTGGCAGTGTGAGAACCATTCCTCTGGAAAAATAATAGGCATCTAGTAGATGCTCCTTTGTTTTACTGTATAAGCGCTGGGGAGCCGTGGCTGTTCTAAGACTCTGCTTGGTTTCCCTCCGCAGACAGCGTGGAGGATGAGCTGGAGATGGCCACCGTCAGGCATCGGCCTGAGGCCCTTGAGCTGCTGGAAGCCCAGAGCAAGTTCACCAAGAAGGAGCTCCAGATTCTTTACCGAGGATTTAAGAATGTAAGAACTTCCTTTTCCATTTTACCTTCACCCTCTTCTCAGAGGAGCATAGAGAAGAGAGGGGGGAAGAGGGCAATATACAGTTCTGGGAGAGCCCCCCCCACCCCCCGTCTGCACATTTCAGACCAGTCTTTCCTAGATGTGACTATTGTTGTAACCATTTGGACTATGACTCACTTGGCCACACCAATGCTCATACATTGAAAGCAAGAATGAGCAAAGGAGAAAGGTTTACTCAATTCAATTCTTAGTATTTCTTTTTCTTTTTCAGCCATAATAACATAATCTCAATAAGCCCCAATTACCTCTTCATTTTTAAACTATAGTCTGGTGTTTGACTTGAAACTTGGCTATAAATCGGGCCCATCAAGGAAGTCCTTCCCTTGCACTGGGGAAAAGTCACCATAAATTCAGTAGTTTCTAAAAGACCATGCTGCCACTGACTGGACCACAAGTGTCTGTAGGTAGCCCCTGCATTCAGTTCTCTGTGATCCAGGTGTGACTATGGTAACTCTAATTGAGCTTTCAGAATATATTTTTAGGTTCCTTCATGCATATTACAAACAGCCATCCAACATCCCTCTGACTCCAGGGCATCTGTCTCTATCCCATGTCTGCTCCTTACCACTCTCCTTGCTTGGACTTGCTAAATTTTTCTACCACATTACTCTTCAAAAACATGGTTCTCTACTAACACCCAGGCCTTTGTGGGGGTACACTGGGTGTGAGGGAGGAGCTATAATAAATATGTTCACTGCACAGATACAGGACTCTCCTTAACAGGGATCTGGATGTGTAATGTATCTAGATGACGCATACATAAACATGTATGAAGAGAAAGGGGCTTTAGAGTTATACCTATGCTGCTAGAATGCAGACTTCAGAGAGAGTAAGACTTACAATAAAAAAAAAAAAGCAGCACTGACCACTGGCAGCAGCAAACCACTGAGTGAGTGGCAAGGATGGGGAAAGAAAGGAGGTGAGAAAGACCAAGTCCTGACCCTAAGTAAATCCTAAGGACAGACTAATATAATATACTATAGGCCCGATGCATGAAATCCATGCAAGAGTAGGCCTTTGCAGATGCAGCTACCTCGATCCCTCCCTCACAGCCGAGGTGGCTGCCTTGATCCTGCAGCTGCAGCCCTGGCTTCATCTGGAAGGTCTTCTGTTCTGAAAGGACATCTGGTCGGTCATTCCACTTTTTGGCCGTTCTGTAGATTTGCTTTTATTATTATAGATTAGAACTTCAAATGCATTCCTGTGAACATCTAAGCATCTCTGCTCTAGTTTAAAGATCTTATAATAAGAAAACACATTTCTTTTTAACATTGGACTGTGCATCAGATTTTAAAAAAAAATGGTTGCTGAATAAAGGAGAGTATAATCCAACCTCCCAGCATCCCTGTATTCTTGATGGCTACTACATTACTACTCCACTGCTGTTACTTTAGGTCTCTCCATGTGGGGTCTGATGCCTTTCGCCCCATTTGTTGCAAACTGGAATCATGATTACTGCTTTCATTGACCTCAGGAGCCAAGTCTGCACAAGTCTTATCCAAGTCACACTTCACGAAATATTTCCCAGGCTCCAAAAGCTGCATTCATTTATTTCTTTTATTTTTCTTTGCCTGCTTGCACTCTGTTGTTTCTTTTTCTCCCCTCCCCAACCTCTTTCCCCAACTTTTCTTTCCCCCTTTCTTATCCTTCAGATCTCTTTTCTTTCTTCATTTCTCCATTCTCTCCATTTTTTCCCTTCCATTGTCTCTTCCTCTTGTCAATTCTTGTCTCCTTTCTTTTACTCTTTCTCTTCCTTTTTCTCTGTTTTTTTTCTGTTCTCTTTCTTCATTGTTTTCTGCCCTCCCCCACTCCATGAGATAACTTTCCATCAGACCTTTATATGCCTAGAGCATATTTTACATACTTTTTAAAAACAAACGATTTCACAGTTTGCTCAGAAAATGTTAACTGGTGTCTCTGATAAATCCAACAAGAGTGGTCTTTTAATGTTTGTTTATTTTCCCTTAGTCAAATGTACAACTTAATTTTAAAATAGCCCTAAGATGTAGGGAGAAAGGCACTAAAGCAGATCAGCAGCACTCATGTGTTACAGGATGGCAGCCTCGGAACCAGCTTGCCATCACAGAAAGCAAACCACCTACCCTTAGTTGCTTGAACACCAATTATCTCAAGCCCTTAAGATAGAAAAAATCATTTTCCTGGAACCAATTAAGATATTCACTTTTAATGAAACCTTTTAAAACTCTCCATGTTTTGATTAAAAGGATAAACTAGTCATCAACATCTTAAAATAGTCACATGGAAGTGGCTTACCACAGCAAGGCACCTTGGGTAAAGGTCCCCAGAGTCCTCTAGTCTTTTTCCAGCACTGCATCTCATATAGCATTCCCTCAACTCTAACATAGATTTTTTTAAAAATAAGTTTGTTTGTTTTATTTTTTAATATATTTTATTGATTTTTTACAGAGAGGAGGAGAGAGGGATAGAGAGTTAGAAACATCGATGAGAAACATCCATCAGCTGCCTCCTGCACACTCCCTACTGGGGATGTGCCTGCAACCAAGGTACATGCCCTTGACTGGAATTGAACCTGAGACCCTTGAGTTCGCAGGCTGACGCTCTATCCACTGAGCCAAACCGGTTAGGGCTCTAACATAGATTATTAATATAAATGCAGTCTGGGTCTGGCCAGTGTGGTTAAGTGGTTGAGTGTCTACCTATGAACCGGGAGATCATGGTTCAATTCCCAGTCACAGCACATGCCTGGGTTGCAGGCTCGATCCCCAGTGTGGGGCATGCCAATCAATGATGCTCTCTCATCATTGATGTTTCTATCTCTCTCTCCCTCTATCTTACTCTCTGAAATGAATTATATATATACTAGAGGCCCAGTGCATGAATTCGTGGGCTGGTGAGGTCCAGCCGGCCCGTCCCGATGGGGGCCATGGGGGGGGCCAGCCAGGGTGAGAGGGTGGGCATTTCAGTCATTCCGCCGTTTAGTCAATTTGCATATTACCCTTTTATTATATAGGATATATAAATGGGGTCTTGGAGAAAAGAAAAATAGTGATGGAGGATTTCTCAGCCCCTCACCCCATCTCATGCACTGAGTTACCCCCATATTTTTATTTCTCTTACCACAGGCTAAACTGAGCCTCCAGAAGTAGGCAGCTGATAGAAATGGATAATATAATACCATTTTTTTAACCATTAGTGTGACTCTAAATCATCTGGTAGACTTGATAAGCACAGATGTCTGGGTCCTAGCCCAAAAGATTATGATTTAGTAGGTCTGAGACTGAGCCAGAGAATTTGCCCTTTTAAAAAAATATATATTTTATTGAGTTTTTACAGAGAGGAAGGGAGAGGAATAGAGAGTTAGAAACATTGATGAGAGAGAAACATTGAGCGGCTGCCTCCTGAACACCCCCTGCTGGGGATGTGCCCTCAACCAAGGTACATGCCCTAGACAGGAATCAAACCTGGGACCCTTCAGTCTTCAGGCTGACGCTCTATCCACTGAGCCAAACAAGTTAGGGAAAATTTGCCCTTTTTGTAAGTTCTCAGGTCTGCTGATGCTGCTGGTCTGGGGATCACACTCTGGGAATCACTGGTATAACGCAGACAACGTAAGCTCTGGTGTCACTCAGACTCGGGTCCACATGTTACTTGTTTAGGTAGCTCCCTCTGAATCAGTGGCCTGTATGATCTTGTCTCAACAAATTTGAATAATGACATGTACATTGCACAGGTTTAGGTATGTTTCTTTTCTTTTATCTTTTGTTTTTGAGATATAAGCATAACAATCATGGAGTTAAAACAAAAAAGGGTTATTGTAGTGTGACCCCAAATAGTCAACCTCACTTTTGTGTTCCATCAAAGCAGAGCATTTATGGTTGGCCCACATACCTCCCAGGCAGTGTTCTGGGTTTTGAGCTATGTAACTATGTATTAGAAAGGATGCAGAAAAATACAAGTTATTATCTATACACTGACAGTCTCAAATTTAACTGCCTGTTGCTATCAATTGGGGAGCTTTAAAAATTAAAAATAGTTGGGTATCATGCTTGGTGATTGTGATGTAATTGCTCTGAGAAGAAGCTTGGGCAACAAGATTTATAAAGCTCTCCAGGTAATTATAATGTGCATCCTAGACCAAGAAGCATTGAACTGGATATATGAGGTGTAAGGTGATTCTATCACACACACACACACACACACACACACACACACACCTAATGGTTATAAGTCCTATAATGTCAAATACCAATGGTTATACTGGCTATGTTGGAACCTTATGAAGTCCTTGGTGAGGGGGATAGTTGGGTGTGTGTGAGGGTTGTGGGGAGTGGGAGTAACAGGCCTTACCTCTAGTGATTCTGATTCAGTTAAGTCTGGTGTGATGCTCAATAATCCTTTTTAAAAACAAACAAACAAACAAAAAACTTCATAATAAATTTTTATTTTAATAGATAACTAATAGAAGGCCACATTTGAGAACCACTGACCCAGAAGGCCATTCAGGTATTTATATACATGATTCTAAACTAGCTTTGCTGCTCCCTTTCAAAATCAAACATAAGTTTAGTTCAATTTTAAGTGATCATGAATGGTCTACTGGGGCATGAAGTTTTACTATGGCTATGCATCTTTGGCATTTCCTCTCATTGGTTAATAATTTGTGGCAAATTCTTCCCATCTTTTAAGGCACACGATGAGAGACAGGCTCAAATGCAAAGTGGAACAAAAGTAGGTTTACAGTTGTGAGTACATAAAACACAGAGTTTATTCTTGTATTATTATTAATTAATTATTGTATTATTTTCCATACAAACAACTGTAAACCTACTTTTGCCCCACCCTGTAGTTAGACTTATATGCTTTGGACACCTGGCTTTTTTCTGTCCCAAGTATTTGCCGGCTTTAGTTCCCTTCTCTACTTTTAATTACATTAGGTTAACGATTCAAATATATCTTTAAGGCATCTCTTGAATACTTGTTAATTTGAAGGCTAAAAAAATTAATACTTTTCCTCCCACCTTCTAAGTTTTTCTAGTGGGGCTAATAATCAAATTAACAGAGACAGATTAACAAGATAAAAATCAAATTTTAATACATGTGCATGAGGAATTCACATAAGCGTGAAATATCCCAAAGAGAGTGGGACAACATATATATACAAAGGCAGGAACAGGGTCTTATATTTCAGAAGTGACAATGGATGATGTTGTAAAGGTAATTGAGGAAGAACACACATAACAGAAAAATCATTGCTGGGAGACTCAGAAGCAATGAGACACTGAGGTTATCTAGGTAACAGGCCCCTGCCTGAAGCCCTTCTATTTACCATACTTAATTCTGATCAGACTAAAGGCAACATCCCCCAAATTTCCTTCCTGGAGTAGGTCTTTCCATCTGAATATCTTAGGCAGGAAGGGAGAAGGTCAAAGGTTCTTTCTGAGTCTTGTTTTCTAATTAACAGCTTAAAATCAATATCCCAAAAAGACAGCTTCATGGTGGCAAAACTTTGGTTCCTTCCATTAATGTCCTTTCCCCCTAAAACTGCTAAGTGTTAATATCTTTTTTACCTAGAAAGAAATATGTTTGCATTAGTTTTCTATAGTATATAACAAATTACCACATATTAGTGGCTTTAAAAGCACACCCACTTATTGCCTTACAGTCTTGAGGGTCAGGAGTCCAGCAGTGACTTAGCTGGATTCTCTGCTTGGGCTCTCACAAAGCTACAATGACGATATTGGTTGGGCTGCATTAGTTTCTGGGTCCTGGGGTTCATGGTTGCTGGCAGAAACCATTTCATTGTAGTTGTATTTCCAAGATCCCCACTGTGGGTGTCAACCTGGGGACACAGAGCTCCTAGGCTTCCCATAGTCTCTTGCCAATGGGCCACTCACAAGTTCTCTCCTGACATGGTAGCTCATGTCTTCAAAGCTAGCAAGGTAGCTCCAATCTTAATTTTTTGAGGAATTGCCAGACTGCTTGTCATAGTGGTTGTACCAGTCCACATCCCCAGCAGTGAATGAGGGTTCCTTTTTGTCCACAACCTCTCCAACACTTGTTATTGCTTGTCTTATTGATAATGGCCACTCTAACAGGTGTGAGGTGGTATCTCATTGTAGTTTTGATTTTGCAGCTCCCTAATTGACAGTGAGGTTGAACATTCTTTTCATATATCTATCGGCTGTTCCTATGTCTTCTTGGGAGAGGTGTATTTTCAGGTCCTCTGCCCACTTTTTGATTGGGCTGTTTGTTTGTTTGATGTTGAGTTTTATGAGTTCTTTATATATTTTGGAAATTAAACCTTTGTTGGAGCTACTGTTTGCAAATATCATCTCCCATCTGGTTGGCTGCCTCTTTGCTTTATTATTGGTTTCTTTTGCTGTGCAGAAGCTTTTTAGTTTGATATAGTGCCATTATTTTATTTTTTCCTTTACTTCCCTTCCCTTTGGGGTCAAGTTCATAAAATGTTCTCAATGACCAAGGATCATAAGTTTGGTAGCTATATTTTCTTCTATATAACTTATTGTTTCGGGTCTTATATTTAGGTCTTTGATCTATTTTGAATTAATTTTTGTACATGGAGACAAACTGTAATCCAGTTTCATTCTCTTGCATGTGACCTTCCAGTTTTCCCAGCACCATTTATTGAGGATACTATCGTCACTCCACTGTGTGTTTCTGGCTTCTTTGTCAAAAATTATCTGTCCATATGCATGTGGTTTTATATCTTGGCTCTCTGTTTTGTTCCATTGATCTGTGTCTCTGTTTCTCTGCCAATATCATGCTGTTTTGATCATCATAGCTCTGTAGATACAACCCACAGCACCCCCTCTCCTGGATATTTACCTGAAAAACTCAAAATCATGTATTCACAAAGCTATATGCACCCCTATGTTCATTGCAGCATTAATCATGGTGGCCAAGACATTGATACAACCAAAGTGTCCTGAGATAGAGGACTGGATAAAGAAGATGTGATACATACATCCAATGGAATACTACTTAGGCATAAGAAAGGATGAAATACTGCCATTTGCAACAACATATGGACCTTGTTAGAATATTATGCTAAGTGAATAAGTCAATCAGAAAAAGCTAAGAACCGTATGATTCCACTTATATGTGGGATATAAAACTGAAACTCATAAACACAAACAGCAGTGTGGTGGTTGCCAGAGGGAAGTGGGTAGGAGCAGAAGGAGGTCCTAATATATGGTGACAAGAGAGGATTTGACTCTGGGTGGTGGGCACACGATGCAATATGCAGATCTTGTGACACAGAAACTCACACCTGAAACCTATATAATCATGTTGACCAATGTCACCTCAATACATTTAATAAATAAAAAAAGCTAGCAAGGGAGAGTCTTTCTAGTCCACTAAAGCAGAGTCTTGTATAATGTAACATAACTATGGATGTGACATCTCAGCCCATCACCTTTGCTAATCTAGCACTCAAGGCCAGGAGATTAAAAAGAGTGTGATCTATTGGGAGTCACCCTATGGTGTCCATCACAGCGGTGTTTGTGAGGAGACAGCAACCCCTGTGGAGTGAAGCTGCTGAATTTGGTCTGATGTTACATTCAAGTTCAGTTAATACCCATACTCAGTATTGTTCCTGCATTCAGACATTTCCTTGGAGAATTTACCAAAAGTGGCACCAAACTTTTCCTTGATTAGTTCATTTGAAAGAGAGAGAGGAGTGCCAGAGAGAGAGAGAGAGAGAGAGAGAGAGAGAGAGAGATCAATTTGTTATTCCACTTGTTTATGACTGTATTGGTTGATTCTGACCAGAGATCAAACCCAAAACCTTGGTGTATCAGGACACTCTAACCAGCTGAGCTACCCAGCCAGGGCTCCTTAATTTCTGGAAGAGTTATTATACTGTGGCCAAAGGAACCAGCAGGAGATGAGAGCTCTTTGATGGGGTTTTTCACTTCACTGGAAGTGTTTGAGAACTCATTGCACTAAGATCTTTAAAAATAGCTGATGGGAAATTATAGGGATCTACATTTTTGACAGAGTACATTTACATAACAAGCGTGAAATCTTACTTATGATGGAGAGGGAGTGAGGGAGAGTTTAACATCTGAATGGGAAAGAATGGGATATGTTGGTTAGGATAGAAAACTAAATTGCTAATTGTATAAGGCAATTACTCTTTTGTCATGAGCTCTCAGAGGCATTCTTAAGGCTTTCATAGACCATTGTGTGACCTTCAGTAAATTACTTCTTCCCTGGCAGTTTCTGTCTCCCTGTCAGCAAATTAGGGATTAAGAGATCTTCCTTTCCAATCAGAAGGGAGGTGCGTAATAATGAGTTTTGTTCAGCTCTTGAAGGACTCAGATAAAAGATCTTCCTTTAGTGCAAAGTATTACTCATGTACTTCAGAGTCAAAGTATAAGTACAGAGTTAAAATGTTATTTCCTAGGCCCTAGCAGAGTTTTCTGTTCTAAGGAGAAGGTTGTTGACAGGTATGAGCAGATAAATGTGGCTGCCTCTCTGGCTTCCAAGGACTGGCTTGGTCCAAGTGCTCCCCTGGGTTGAACCTTTCAATTGCCATTTCCTACCTTGGGCAGTTTGTTTAGCATCTTTGGACATTAAGTTCTTCTTTTTTTTAAATATATTTTATTGATTCTTTACAGAGAAGAAGGGAGAGGGATAGAGAGTTAGAAACATTGATGAGAGAGATCATCTTGAAGTAAAAATGATAATGCAATTAGATTCCAGTTCTGGCTCCATTTGGCAATATCCTTGACCTCTCTGTGCTTCACTTATCTCATCTGCAAAATTGGAGAAATACTAGTAGCATCTCATAGATGTGTTGCAAAGATAGGGAATATAAAGCACAGAATATAAAACCGGACTCATTATAACACTCAAAATGTGGCTACTCTTCTTCTTTTTAATCATTATTATTATTATCATTAGCACCATTGTTACCATGCTGCTTCTATGAATTGTGTACTGTCCAGAAGCTCTTTCTTAAAATGTCTTTGTTCCACACTCTTGCCTAAGGACAAATTTGGAAACAGTGCACTTTATTTGATTTGATTTTACTCTGTCCTTTGACTTCTTGGAGAAACTGAGAAAGTCTTTCCCATAATGACTCCTCATAAGGATTCTGTAAAAATCAAAGCAGATAACATAATTGTTGATGTTTTCAACATATAATGCAACCTAGAGATGCAGACATTAAAAAAACACACACAACATATATAGAAGCAACCCTTATATACTGTACTATTCACTAGTAGCATTCCTAAAATATCCAAGATTTCTATTAACTTTTCCACAACAATCCTGTAAAGAAGTTCACATTTTTTTCCTCTCTCTCTCTCAAGTAACAGGTGAATTGGTCCCAGCTAATGGGGAAATTCTACTCCAGTAGGACATTCAGGGATCCAGGTTCCTTTCAATATATTTCCCTGCTCTCCTTGGCTGGGTTCTTGCCCTATCTGCATTGTGAGGTCACTTTCATGTTCATGTCTAGAGGAAAAGTGAAAGAGCTGTAGAGCAGCAGCAGGCAACTTCCCTTAATTTAGAGATAACACAAATGTTATGTACATCGCTTTCACTAACATCCCAAGTGTTCATTAGTCACATGGACCAGTGGGCTCCAGGGAAAGCTAGGAAATGTAGTCTCTAGCTCAGCGGTTCTCAACCTGTGGGTCGCGACCCCTTTGGCGGTCGAACGACCCTTTCACAGGGGTCGCCTAAGACCATCCTGCATATCAGATATTTACATTATAATTCATAACAGTAGCCACATTACAGTTATGAAGTAGCAACGAAAATAATTTTATGGTTGGGTCACAACATGAGGAACTGTATTTAAAGGGCCAGAAGGTTGAGAACCACTGCTCTAGCTAGACAGCAGTGGATTAGAAAAAAAGGGGAAACTAGATTGGGGAAACAACTAGCACTTTTCAAGTCAATAAACATCTCTTCTATTAATTTTCTAGAGAATATACTAAAGGATTCCTAAGTCAGTCCAGCTAATCCTCCTAAGACAATTTAATTCTTTTAAGTCTTGGAAGCAAGGTGTCCATTTATTCTTCAAAATCATATAGCCATTAATGCATCAAGACTTTTAAAATAATAATAGAAAGTTTCTGTCTTTTGACTGCTTCAAGGTTTCCTACTTCCCTTAGCACTATACATCAGAACTAAGTAGTACGTAAAAAGTAAAGAACAGCTTCATCCAAGAAGGTTTGTCAGTACTATTTGTTGTACAGTGGGGCCTTGACTTATGAGTTTAATTCGTTCCGTGACGGAGCTCGTAACTCAAATTACTCGTATGTCAAATCATTAAAGTGAATGAGTGAGACACGTGATGGTGGGCTGATATTGTGGCGTTCACTGTGACGTTCACTGCGCCAACTAGCGGTGGGGTATCTGAAGCTGGCTCGTAACCCGAAATTTAGCTCGAAATGCAAAGCAAAAAATCAGCTGAGAGATGGCTCGTATCTCGAAAAACTCGATAGTCGGAACACTCGTAAGTCAAGGCCTCACTGTATATGGAACCTAGTCTTCACAGCACAGAACCCAAGCACAGGAGGTAGTTAGACTGCTATGCCCATCAATTTTAACAGTATTTCTCCTTCTTATTCTTTTTGGAAGAACTAATTGGTTCACACAAATGTATCACTGAGAGCCCAATAAATAATTTTTCAAATTCAGTACATATTCCTTAACGAACCTGCCATGAAACTTCGAATGTATTATGGTTAAAACCAAAAATAAATCTGGAGCACCATTCATCACTGTAAGCTGCCGACAGTGAACCTCCCTCATAAAGTCCGATTATTTTTCATTTTTTTACAATTCCCACTTAAATGGGTTTATTAATATAAGCCTACCTGGCAATTACTCCTGTAATTCTGGCAGGGATTCAAATCTTAATTACAATGAAGTAAGTTGCCAAAACTATAGAAGTCTTTCAATATTACATTTGAGTTGAGTGTGTTAGACTATAAATTATCTTAAATCTGTGTTGATTAATTTAACTTGAGAAATATAAAGACATGTTTAAAAGAAAATGAGATAGAATCAGTAATTTCTTTATGCATATTATGCTAACATATAAATTATGCTTAATATATGACATCCCAACTCCCATAGAATTTAGATTAAGTCAAAACTTCTTATCCTAAGTTCCTCCTGGTTGTTAATCCTTTCCACAAGCAAATATGAACCAATCCTTTATTCATTGCTAACTACATGTCAGGGACTTGGCTAGTACTGACACACATTAATGAGTAAAAGAGAATTGTCTTCTACTCACAGCCATTAGAGTCTAGTGTAGGAAGTGTGAAATTAGTAAGAAAGGAAAGAAAGAGTTAACTCAGACATAGTTTTTGGCTCTTTTTCCAGTTCTATTTTGTCATAGCAGTATCTACTCATTATGCAGAAAACTTTAAACAATATAATCTAGAAAGAATTGTTTAAAATGCCTTTAAAACTACTGGGGAACTTTAGAGGACCATGTCAATAGATAGATGTTGCTTCATTATCTTCTAAAAGGCTTTTTTCGGTTGTTTTGCATAAATGAGCCAATGATACTTTCTCTCTCTCTCTCTCTCTCTCTCTCTCCTTTTTCTTTTTTTTTTTTTTTTTTTTAGGCTTTCTCAGCATAGTTCCTGGTTAGGTTACTCATAATGAGGCAGTTAGCTAGTTATTTAGTCTATCTAACTTTCTAAACATTATGCCCTTTCTTCTTGCAAAAAGAGATTATTAAAAAATGTTTGCAGAAATGTGTGTAGAAAGGAAGAACAAAAAACGTTCCAAGCAGTATTTTAGTGCCTTATTACCAAAAAAGTATATAGCATAATTTCTGCCATAAAAAGTCCAACTTGAATCTTGTTACCAAAAATGTGGTCCAATACAGAGTTCTTTGTAAAAAGAAAAGAAAAAAAATTAAACATTATTTGAAGTAAACAAATTCCAGGAAAAGTCATGATTTGTCCCTTTGCAGTGTATTGTTACAACCTGTGGTCTGTAATTACTTTAGGACTCTGATTTCCCCTGTTACCCATGGTGATTGGAAGTGGAGTGGGCAGTAAGTTTTTCATGGAACTAATAGTAGTTTAAACACATTTTAATGTACCATACACAACCCAGCAATTACTGCTTGTCGGCAGCAGAATGAAGGCACCATATATCTGTGCATTGAAGTGACTGCTAATAATGCCTCCTCGGTCTCTTCTGAAACTCCACATAAAACCCGGTATTCGTTCCCTAATGGAAGGCAAGCCTTTTACTGAACACACTTTGTATTATCATTAATAAGTGCTACTGATTTATTGGATAGATTACATTTATTGAAACCAGAATGGGAGCATGCAGTTAATTACCAGCTTTCTCTATTTAATTAGTGTTTTGTGTGACTAGAATATTCTTCAGTTGATCATAGTGCTTTCTGTTAGAGTCCAATGAATGTGTGTTGAAGGGAGGCCATCTCCAGCAGCACCTTGCACTGCCCTCTTCTGTGCATCACTAGCACTACAGATTTATTTATTTTATTTTATTTATTTACTTTTAAAATCTTTATTGTTGAAAGTATTACATATGCCCCCTCACCTCCCCTCCCCCCATTGACCTCTTCTAGCCCGCCTCAACCCTGACCCCAGGCCTTCACCACCCTACTGTATGTCCATAGGTTATGCATATATGCATACAAGTTCTTTGGTTGATCTCTTCCCATCCACCCACCCTGCTCCGCCTCCCCTCTAATTTAGGGAGGATGTGTGTTTCAGTGCATAGATGGAGAATTGAGACCCACCTAATCCTGGATTGCAATCTCAACTCTGACACTTACTAGTCACTTTACCCTGGAAACCTCATCTTCCTTATTTGTAGTGGGAATAATAGTGGTGAGGAGTCTTAAAGAAATAATCGGTAAGTGCGTGGAGAGGCTTATATGTGACAAATAACTGTTGCAGAGTGCTGAGCCCTTGCATTTCATTGGCTCAACATAAACAAAAATGTCTTGTGCTGACACTCTTTGGGTTTCGTGGTGAAGGTAAATGATACATTCAGAGCCCTGTTAATACATCTTTGAGAACAATGAAAGCAACCTTCTCAAAATTTTGCAGAGACAAATATTGAAGACTTGACCTATGTGATGATTATTTGTCCTCAAGTCAAATAATCAATGAAATAGCCAATGAGATTATGAAATCTCTGCCTTCTTTACCTGCAGATCCTGTCTTCTGCTTCTTGCTTCAGGATTCTCTCTATTATATCAAACTGCCTCTGGAATTCTAAGTCACCTTTTCCCTTCCACATATCAAATCATGAAATCTTCATCAGCAATTCCCACATATGTACTGAGTTCGTGAAGAATGTGGAACTGCAATAAACACTTGGAAAATGGATAGTAAGCAAATAGATGTGAGTCCTGCCCTCAAGAAGTGAATGGACCATATAATTTGGTATCTATTTTTCCACATTATTACTATAAAACCTGGACCATTTATTGCCTGTATGGCAATTTTTGGCAGAGTCATCCTAATATCAAGAGGTTCAGAAACTTCTCAAGGTCATTTAGCTAATTAGTAGATGTGACATAAATATAACAGATACATCTGAGCTCCCATTTCAAAATCCCAGTGTGATATTCCAATGAGAACACACAGAATGTTACAAAAATAATAATAACAATGAAAATAAATTTTTAAAAAATCTTGGTCCTAAACACAGGGAGTTTTTAGCTCTTTAATATGACAACTAGGTAGAACCAGAATTCATGGTTCTAATTTGATGTAGCATGCCTGTCCCGAGGTGAGCAGTTAATATTTGTCATGCAGGTGCCATATGAAGTTCCAGATTATATCATGCAGGTGCCATATGAGGTTCCAGATTATGTACCAAGGGGTTTATAAGTTAGAGAAGCAGCCTAACATAAGGATAAAGGGCATAGACTCTGGAGTGAGACTGCCTGGCTTCACATCCTGATTCTGTGACTTTTCTTACTTGTAAACTTGAAGATGCCACTTCACTTTTCTGTATCTCAGTTTCTGTACAAAGATGACTCTGACCTTTTCATCTAAGCAATCAGAAAAATGGATTGACATTCTGAAAGGCTGAAGGAGGACCACATATGGAGAGGAAGGTCACAAGCCCCATCTTGTTTGGGGATTTAGCATGCCTTGTTGACATCCAAGGAGAATTATGGAGTTGGTAGTAGCATACATATGCCTAGAGTTCAAGAGGAGCTATCCAAGCTGGGAAATAAATACTGGTGACCTCCCTACCTAAATTATATTTATCTCCGTGAGACTAGATGAGATCATCAAGGGAATAAGCACAGCTATGGTCAGATTCATGTTTTATAAATCTCACTCTGACAGAGCAGAGTCGGAGGAATGAGAGTGGAGGCTATTAGACCAGCTTGAAACCTCCTGCACCAGTTCCAGCTCACGCCTGATTAGCAAGGATGATAGACAACAGAAGTAACCACGGTAATAATAAAAATGAATCATGATGTGATGCAATCATAAATTAAAAAGTGAATACAGCCCTAACCAGTTTGGCTCAGTGGATAGAGCGTCGGCCTGTGGACTGAAAGGTCCCAGGTTCCATTCCGGTCAAGGGCATGTACCTTGGTTGTGGGCACATCCCCAGTGCGGGGTGTGCAGGAGGCAGCTGATCGATGTTTCTCTCTCATCGATGTTTCTAACTCTCTATCCCTCTCCCTCTCTCTCTATAAAAAAAAATCAATAAAATATATATTTTTTAAAAAGTGAATACAATCCCAGTTACATTAAAAATGTAGCAGAAATGCTGTGAGGGCCAGGCCCCTCTTCTTATTTTTGTGATGTGAAAACAAAGAAGGCAGAGATTAGTTTGTATTTTGGAATTTCTGCCACTGGCCCACAGGGAAGACTGGACGCTCATCTTAACAAATCAGAAAAGACAAATTTCCCAATGTTTTAGCAATGACAATCCTTTGATACCACCTATCACAGAACACGTTGTCTCCAAAGTCACTACACCATGCAACTACAAGACCTCAAAAGGACACAAACATATACATCTTGAAGAATCACATTTTCATTTTCTTTTTTTAAAATATATTTTATTGATTTTTTACAGAGAGGAAGGGAGAGGGATAAAGATTTAGAAACATTGACGAGAGAGAAACATTGATCAGCTGCCTCCTGCACACTCCCTACTGGGGATGTGCCCGCAACCAAGGTACATGCCCTTGACTGGAATCGAACCTGGGACCCTTGAGTCTGCAGGCCGATGCTCTATCCACTGAGCCAAACCGGTTAGGGCAACACATTTTCATTTTCTATATAGATTTTCAGTTCTAAGCCAGGCTAATTATTCTTTCTTAGCCTGAATTTTGTTTCAAGTACATTGCATTTGCTTTACGATGCAATTTTACAAAAGGAAAAATAACTGTGTGTCTATTTTGAGGATCATCAAAATGTGTATGTGCATTGTTTTCACTTTCCAAATGTCTCTAGCATAATTTTTTCTTTGTGCAAGGTATGGTTTTAAGCACTTTGCATCAACTATACAATAATATTGCACAGTAATGTTCAATAGTAATGTGTCATATTAAATACAAAGTGTCTTATGTTAATAGACACAACACTGTGAAATACATACCATTATTATTTCAATTTTATAGATGAGGAAACTCGAGCACAGAGATTATGAGGTTGCCTAAGAACATACAGGTAAGGACGTGGCAGAGCCTGGACTCAAGTTTTAGCAGTCAGCCCAGAATAGATGCTCTTAACCACTAGCCATGCTTCCTATACTCTCAAATCTGTTACCCGATTCCCATTTCCACTCCCCCTACTCAATTTCAAAGCTTTATTGCAAAATCTTAATTAACTTCCTTACTTTTACTCTCATCATCCCCAGCCCATCCACCACTCTTTTGTCAAAGGGGTCTTTATAAATAACAAATCTATTGTCATCAACTCTGCTTAAATTCTTCAAGAACTCTCTTTACTTGTATTTAAATAAAATTTAAATTACATTGCATGACATTCAAGGCCCTTCAAGGTTTGGCCTTTTCCTGTATTTCTGCCCTCAATTCCTGTCACTCTCTGCTTCATGTTTTATGTTCTAATCCTATAGGACTAGGTACCCATCCTTTCCAGAGCATGTGATACATTCTCTTGCCAACTTTGTAATTTGAGTCTTCTAACTCAGACATTGCATTTATTACTCCAAGTCTCAGATACCTGTGAAGATTCCTCTGCCCTCACCAAACCTCCCAGATCATTCTTTGCCCCTCTCTTACAACATGGTTATACTCTGTAGTTGGTTTATTTGCCCATTTCCCTACCATACTGTGAATGTAAGTGCTAACTTTCTTTCTTATGGGGGGGGTGGGGTCTTCAGTCCTCAATGAATTTAAAGTGATAAATGATCATGGTGCAATTTGAATGCTAACTTTGTCAGTTATTTGTAACTTTGTTGTCTCATCTGCAAAATGAGATAATGATAGCACCTACATATATCATAAGCTCCTTGTGAGAACAAATGAGGTTATTTATCTATTGCTTAATAGATAGATGATAGATAGATAGATAGATAGATAGATAGATAGATAGATAGAGTGGTTAGCACAATTTCTGATACATGGCAAACACCCCAAAATATTATATTATCTTCCTACTATTATTCTGGATTGTTTAACATTATAGTGTTCATAAAAGTTCCATGAATAGTGGTACGTTCTGGATCTAAGTTTGCACCCCACTTTGTACTTATAGTGCATTGGATTTAATTTCCCAATTGGTGAACTCAAGCCTGTTGGATTAATGTTACAATTGGCAAAAAAAATTGGTAGAGTGTTTCCAGGTGGGAGCAGCTGCTAGTTCCTCCCTGCGGCACTACAGATGTCCTTCTGCTCGGACTCTATGCTGGCGACACTCAAAAAACAGCCCTTAGCACTCGGAGAAGCCAGGCTCTCACTAGGCTACTTATGTCAAGAGGATTTCAGACTCCATGAAGTGTGCCTCCAAGGGATGGCACAATCAAGAGAGCTGAGCCAACCCACTGACAAGCCCCAGCAGAGGCTAGCTTCGCTGCTTCTGAAGAGGACTGCACTTCTTCTGATAACTTGGAGTGGGGCTTTCATCATATTTGTGTACTAAACTAGTCTGGCTGCCTTTTTCTCATAGACTTGCATATTAAGTTGAAAGCACTGGAATTCATACTCTGTTAGCCCAGCAGCCTAGTCTTCTGACATTACTATTAATAGGATGTTATGGATTGAATGTTGGTGTCCCCCCAAAAAATTTTATATATTGAAGCCCCAACCTCCAATGCAATGACATTAGGAAGTGCCGTGTTTGAGAGGTAATGAAGTCATGGAGGTGGAGCCCTCATGGTGGGATCACTGCCCTCATCAAAAGTGACACGAGAGTTTGCTTCCTCTTTCTGCTGAGGCTACAGTAAGAAGACCGCATGAAAAGCAGAAAGCAGGTCCCTACCAGACACCATGTTTACTGGCCCCTTGATCTCAGACTTCCCAGCCTCCAGATGTGTGAGAAATACATTTCTGATGTTTAAGCCACCCAGTCTATGATATTCTGTGGTAGCAGCCTGGACTGACTAAGATACAGGCAACCTTTTTTTTTTTTAAGGGACCCCTCCCCCTTTTAGTTTTACCATTTCTTTAGCTATTTGACATTAGAAACATTATTTGGACAGCTTTGAACCTAAGATCTCCCATCTCTAAAACTGGGCAAGTAATGTGTCACATTGCAACCATTAGAAATCACATCCAGAACACATCTTGTACAGTAAAAGCCATATAATTTGTGCCTAGTCCATGCTGCTCAATAGCAATAAATGTCATTAATTTTCAGTTAATCTTATGGATATCCACTCATCATGAATGCATAAATCTAAAGAATAATTTGTTTTGGGTTGGTGTTTTTCACAGTTCAGATGATTGGTTTTCTGAGTATTTGGGGGACTCAGCTAGCTATTCCTTTAATTACTGCTCATCCTCCAAATTGTCTGGCACCAACCCTCAAACAGCCACTGGCTGGAGAAAACAAAATAACTTTTCAAATATCTGATTATATCTCAAATATGATTATTTGGTTTTAGATTTTAAAATCCTCAATAATTGCATTATCGTATTGATATGCTTATGCAGGCACTTAGTAAATACTGGACACAGCCCAGGCAGACACATAGAGGCCCTGACAAAGCTTGTTCTCAGAGAGGGAGAGAGAAATGGCAAAATGAGCAGCCATGATGAATTACGACAAGGCAATAGTAAAGGTAGAAGGGAGACATGAGAAGAATTAAGCTGAAGGTTGAGAAAATGAAAGGGGAACCTGAGGAAGGTGCTATTGGAACCAGGACTTACTAGATCATGGAATATTCCCCCTAGAGCAGTGGTCGGCAAACTCATTAGTCAACAGAGCCAAATATCAACAGTACAACAATTGAAATTTCTTTTGAGAGCCAAATTTTTTAAACTTAAACTATATAGGTAGGTACATTGTTATTAACTTAATTAGGGTACTCCTAAGGCTTAGGAAGAGCCACACTCAAGGGGCCAAAGAGCCACATGTGGCTCGCTAGCCGCGGTTTGCTGAGCCGCAGTTTGCCGACCACTGCCCTAGAGGGAGGGGCATGGCAGCCACTAGAGTGACCAGGATGGCACAATGGGGGCAGCATGGGGCTGGCTCTGCGTCAGGTGCAGAGCTCGTGGGGAAGGTGCATGATGAGCAGCTGAGGAGGATACTGGAGCCAGATGTGATGGGATTGATGTGCATAATAAAGTAGGAATTTGTACTAAAGGCAAAATTTGAAATCTGCCTGGAAAACTGGCTTGAGGTAAAAGATGTTTCAGACAAAGATAAGACTAGGGCTAAGTCCACAGGCCCAATGCTGGTGTCTCAGGAATTACAGCTGTTAAAGTTCTGACCAACACATGCAAGCTGTGTAGTCCCCTATGATCCCTCTTTTCTCTCCTAGTGATTGGTTGAAGCTCTGGACATTATTTTCTCAGTAGAAAGGTTTCCTTACCTAATCGTGTCAGTTCATATTTGGAATGAAAAAAATATTGACTTGTTTCCTTGTCCATTAAAACTGTTTTTGAATATCTCTAAATTACTACCCTCTGTGAAACTGGCCTGAATGTCAGGGCATGAATTTTCGTTTCTGCATAGAATTATGTAGACAATCCAATGTCTAAGTCTCCCCAGCCAACACAAATTTAATTTCCAAAATAAGCAGAGAGGGCTCACTGAGCCCCAGAAAGGACCCTTCCATAAGAATATGCAAAGTCCATTCCAGAATTCCTATTAGTAGGTCTATGCAACTTGTGAAAAATCTAAGGATTTATACAACTTCCAGAATTCTTCCAGTTTCGACTAAACCTTTCAAGTAGAGAAAACTCCAGTTATTTTCAAAAGGCAAATCTTCCTTTAGTAACTCCGTACTCTTGTCCTTGGGAACAAGAGTACGGAATTACTAAATCCTCAAGATGAGAAAACTGCTAAAGGGCCTTTAACTCTTTATCTGAGAACTAGTCTGTCTCCTCTGAACACATTTTGTCCAGCTCAGGGTACTAGGAAATCATAATGATGCTGCGTTATGCTTTGCCGCCCAGCACCTGCCAGGGATGAGGACTTTGATTTAGCATTCCATGGCAACTGGAGAGGTCCTTCCCTTGCCCTGGATCTGCTTCTTACAGAGCGTGCTTTGCTGGGAAGTGTCCCCTGTGTCCTTCACCCTTGTGCCTGTCATAGCTCTGAAGAAGAGGCAGTTTCTCCCTGAAGTGTCCTTCCCACCTTTTAGGAAAAGAGCATGTGAAATCTCATTGGACAGCATCTTGATAAAGGCTCAATCTTCTACTCAAAGATTTCTAAGAGCATTTTCAAGTGTATTCACTGATTAGAACGATCTGTATTTAGGGGATTTTAGAAGGCGAACTGGAAACCTTGGGAAAGTTATTTCACCTCTCAAAGCCTCATGCATCTCAATACTAAAATGCAGAAAATGATGCCTCACTCAAATATATATATATAGTTTTTTTAATCCTCACTTGAGGATATTTTTCCATTTATTTTTAGAGAGGAAGAGGGAAGGAAAGATAGAGAGAAAATCGATGTGAGAGAGACACACCAATTGGTTGTGTCAATCCCAGGACCAGGGATTGAGCCTGCAACCAAAGTACATGCCCTTGACCGAAATCAAACCCGGGACTCCTGGGTCCATAGGCCGATGCTCTATCCACTGAGCCAAACTGGCCAGGGCCTATTATATATTTTTTAAAGGGGCTTGGTAAATCTTGCCATTCAAATGTTGGTTATGATTCCTTATCATTAACATTGATGATAGTACATATCTTCCGCTAGACAATGTGGAACATTTTATACATTTGATGGTCAATCTTATAATGAAGAGTTTGAGGTTTTCAAGATGTCAGTATCTCAGGAAGGGATTCAGGTTAGTGTAACATTTACGTTTCCGGTGTTGGTGGCCAGCTGAGAGGCTCTGCAGGCTTGGACCTAGACTATATTACATGAGCCCCATGGTAGCAAGTGGGACCTAGAATTCTCACCATCATTTTATAGCTTTCTAATATTGTTACCGAGGTCACCGAGTTTACCTTTCCAACTTCAGTTAGGGCTCCTGTGAAGTCTGAGTAATAATATGGCACATTACAGTTCTGAGAGCTGAGACAGTGCCTTCCCTCCATGGCCCAGCAGTTGACACATAAAACCTGCTCTTAAACGGCAGCTGCCCTCATGCTCAGTAATGGTAGGCATCATTATATTTTGAAATCAGTCCATCAGTGAATACATAAACATATATGAAGGTAATATTTCCTTATTTTTTCCTCATGATTCAGATAATTTGTTTTTTTTATAGCTTTCAGGATTAAGGATAACCAAGTTTGAATGAAACCATAAGCTAGTGTAGATGATATTACAAAACAATGAATTTGATAATCTAATAGTAGCAATAATAATTATAGCTGTCATTCATTTCAAATTTATTCTTTGGTCAGGACTGTGTAAATTTAAGCATTTAAGTTAGTGTAGGCATAGCGAAAGTGAGGGGGAGGGAAGAGAGAGAGAGAGAGATGATAGATAGATATTGGTTTGTTGATTATTGACTATATAAAAGATATTTGAAGGAACCCAAAAGCAAAAAGTACAAATGAATTTGAGTAGAGATTAGTATCCAAAATTGGAAACCTACCAGAAATTAACATTCATTTTTCTAGAACCATAATGTCTTTGCTTTTATGCATTTCTGAGCCCATAGCTGAGAAATAATTTCCCCAGGTGTTCTACAGCTCCTCTTTGTTCAAACACCGAAAGAGACAACTAGTGTCTCTGATTTCCCAATCTTGATAATCCGGTGAGCAAAGGCAAGTGGCCAATCTGTTTTGGGTGCCCTCTCCTGATGCCCTCCAGTGCACCCCCTCTATTCCAGTCATCCATGGCCATCAGGAAGGAGTTAATGGTTACAAATAGTGCTACAGAGTCTCTTGCTTGTGAGTTGGAATGAGGGAGGCACAATCAGAGTTGAGTTCATTTGTCCCAGGCCAATGAACTAATAGGAGGCAGGGCCTGGTTTTTCCAGGCCTGTCTAGCCCCCAAGTTGATACTATTTCCTTGAGCTTTGCTGCTCTTCAGTCAGAGTGGTCTAAAGCAGGGCTCACTGGAGACTCAGCCTTGGCTTCAGTGGGACCCAACAGTGAGGGACTTTGTGAAGCTGGGCCTCAGCTGAGTACCCACATCCAGCTTCATGAAAAGATGGCAAGGAAGTGAGAGGGCCTTTTGGGGAAAGCGGATTCTTTGCCTATGACATGTGGTGCCTTCAGACAAGTCCTTAAGATCATTGCTTCTCAGACATCATCAATTGTGCACACAAATCACCTAGAGGTCTTATTAAAAGGCAGCTCCTGCTTCCATTCTCCTGGGATGGGGCCTGGAAGTCAGAATGTTTAGTAAATTCCAAAGTGATGCTATAGCTGTTGGCCCTGTCCCAGGAATACACTATGTGGAGGAGGCTTTAGAGAAAAGAACCAGGGAAACAAGCAGCAAGAAATTTGCAGCTGCCTGGACCTAACCCATGGCTGCATGGAGAGCTGGTTCCTTGAAGGCTCACTCCTCTGTGTTGGCCTCTCCACCCAGTTCAGTGACAAGATGAGTAACTACACCTACAGTAGCATGCTGGCCCAGCTAAAGAAAAAGCGTGCGCTGGCTAAAAATTGTTGGCAAATAATCAGTGAGTGTTGCTGGCAGCCGGTGTGTTTGGAGTTTGTCTTATTAGGATACACAGGCTATTTTGTGCCAGAATTTTTTTTCATTTTTTTCAACTTTAATTCAACTTTAGAAAACCTTAATAATATGTGTGGTGAGTGGGGGGAAAAATTTTTTTTGTGTGTGTGAGTGGAATTTTGATACATCTTGCTGATTAAAAAAATAAGTCTAGTGCACATAAAAGTCATTATCTGACAATATTTCTAAGATGTGTGATGCTTTCCTTCCTGGCTTTGACAGGAACTCGAGGCCTAATTCCCACCTCATATTTATCGGGTGATTAAAATATGCGACCCGAAGAGCTAGGTGCTGTTTTTCTTCTCATTTTTGAGATGATGAAACTGAGGCCAAAATATGTTACATGAGGTAACCAAGCACTGCCTGATGCTGATTTGACTCCTTCATGAAATATTTCCACACGGCCCTCCACCCCCATGGACACCCTATGCCTTTGACTTTTGGTGGCTGCTGCACTCCAGTACTCACCTTTAATGGGAAGCCATTGTGGCCACACTCAGCCCCCCTTTATTTTGATTGTTCCATTCAAGCCGTCTTCCTTTCTTTCACCAACAGAATCTTCAAAAGAAATCAATACTCTGTGCTTTCATTTTCTCATCATTCATTCATGCAAGTCTGCAGGGTCTGGCTCCTGGCCCCATGAGTGATAAGAACAGAGCACCAAACTGGATCCAGTCAAACTCTGATTTAATATAATGAACTTTCTCCCAGGGCCTGTCTATCCTTGTCTGGAAACTTACTCTTCCCTCGTCCTCTATAGCTCTGCAAAATTCTGCATCTGTCCACCCCCAGCCTCTGCACCCAGCCAACCACCTCTTTGACCTCTCCATCTCTGTCTCATTTCTTAGATCTTCTTTTCCTAGATTGTAAGCAACTTGAGGAAAGGGACCTGGTCTTACTCACTATTAGTCCTGCACAGCATGTGAGGCAGAATTTTAGATCAAGCCCTTATCTGCTTTAAAACTTATAAACTGGTCTCTTTGACTCTTCTCTCCATCCTCTCCAAACCATCCTGTTACCAGAATTATACTTCTAAAAGTAAAAATTGGGTGGTTATTTTAAAAAAAGAAACTCCTTAGCATGTCAGTGAAGTTTCTTCACTAAATAATACAAACAAATTTTCTAATTTGAAGTCTACTATATCTCCCCAGTACACACACACACACACACACACACACACACACACACACACACAGCACATATTGTAAGATACTGTTCCTCAAAGAATGGTCTATGCACCACCTTCATCAGAATCACTTGGCAGACTTGCTTAAAATTAAGCAAGACCACCTTCATCAGAATCGTTAGGCTTGGCCTGTGTTGGGTATGTATATTTTTAACACACATCCAAATCAATTCTAAATGCATATTGAAGTCTGAAGCCATGGCCTTATATAATACTTAATAAGCAAAAACTGATTCAATTAAGTTTGACTACCCCCACTTAAAAATTTTCCTAAGCACTTATTATATCCATTTAATAATTGCATCTTTTTTTCTCTATGGGGATGGGATAAGGTAAAGTTGAGAGCTGGCCAACAAGCTTATTAAAAACTCTCCCTAATAACAACTCAATTCATCAGAAGGGGAGTTCTGGCTATCCCTAAACAAAGCACACTGCATCTTTGCTTTCCCACTTGGATATTTTGGAAATGATAACGTTTGAGTACCTAATCCTTGAGAAGAATGTATGGCCTGTGATGTACTTTTTCTCTGTAAATTAAGGGAAGGTTCCATCCTCACAAGTTGCTTGGTGGCATCACTGGTGACACCAGCCACCAGTGGTTACTTGGTGTACTCCCCAGATGTGCCAAGTTCATTTTCTTCACCCATTTCATCTGCATCAGCCACCTTTGCCGATGCCGGGTGCCAGCCTGCTGCCTGCCCATGTCCCTGGAAGCACCAAATGCTATAGGACTTAACGAGCACACAGCTGCATTTAATGAAAAAGTTCCAGCTGAAATTAGATTTAAAAGTTTTATGATGTTTTGCAAAAGACAAGTCCAGAAGCTTTGCAAAAAAAATTGCTATCTCAAATATTTAGTATGATAATTTTCTATTTCAAAAGCAAAAAACAATCTATCTTGTTTATGTTGCTGCTGGCTGCCTCCCCATCCTCAGCTCCCAGCTCCCAGCTCCAACCTTTTCCATTCATCTTGGTGACCACGTGTATGGGATAAAATAATGCTGGATTGTGACACAATATCTGTAGCCATGTTAAAGATTGAAGCTGATCAATACATTGCAACTGTAGTGAGTTTTCCTTTTCATACAGGCATAGTTTTGCTCTCTCCCTCCCTTCTTTCCACTCTCGCCTTCCCTCCTCCCCTTCCTCGCCCCACTTCCATTTCTGTTACTTCTCTCTTTTTTCACTGACTCAGACAAATAAACCCACCAGAACACATTGCTTTTGATATTGTCTCTGACCCAAGGTCACAGAGAAAAAGAGTCAAAATGAAAATAGAAATCAAATCAGATCCATAAGCGGATGCCAGAGGGGACGATAAAATAAAGAACAAAGTGAATGGTCCAAGCATCTCATTTTCTCCACAAAATGACTTCCAGCTTGAACAATGGTTTGTTCTCGAGGTCTTTGTTTTCCAATAACACCAGCAATGAGGAAAATTGCTCCAAGTGATGAACTGTCCTTGCTGGGAGTGAGAAAGAGGCAGTTGCCCAGGCAGGGAGGATATTCTTGAGTGCTGCAGTTGGTCAAACACCCAAGCACGTCCACTGGAGTGAGTCAGGCCAAGTTCATACAGGTTCATGTCCAGAGGAGCACGACTAGAGAAACCAGATTTCTCCAGCTTTGCTTCTGAGCACCTTCCCTGCACAGCGTGCTTGTCAGCTCTCCAGCAGCAGCAGGCTCTGGGAACCTTGTTCAGGGGTGAGGGCTGGGTATCAGCCAGCTGCAGAGCAGGGAGGTGAGAACAAAGAGTGTGCACAGGAGTGGACCCCTGAGATGAGCGGCAGCTGCATGCTACCCGCATGGAGCAGCCCTACATTTGTAAAATCCCACGCTTTTGATGTCTGTTAACAGAAAATTGCATATGACATTGGAAGAGAGTAAGTTTATCTCACATTCCTGATAACAGAAAAGCAGGATATTGCAGTCTACGACTTTCAGAATGACAGCCATTGAAACTCATCCTGTTAATGCAATTGATGGCCAGGAAAGGTAGAAAATATATATCCAGGTCACTGGGAATTTATTAATTTATTTTAGGAGTGAAGAGAGAGAGATAGAGAGAGAGAGAGCGAGAGAGAGAGAGAGAGAGAGAGAATTTATTTTAGGAGTGAAGAGAGAGAGATAGAGATAGAGAGAGCGAGAGCGAGAGAGAGAGAGAGAGAGAGAGAGAGAAGCCTGATATTCACATCTAAGCAGAGAAGTTCCAGAATGCAAGTTCTTCTAGTGTTAACCTGGCACTTCATGGCTTGTACTGTGGCCTTTCAGAGTGAGAAGGGATTTTAGTAGGCCACACAACAAAAACATATTCTTTGAAGATGCCAAATGTTTTTCCATCCCAACCCTAGTCCCTCTAACCTCACAATTCACACACTGAATGAAGGAGGTCATGTATGTTTTCTGGTTCTGGTTTTCTTCTCCTTAACAAAACTCATTGACCACAGTCTGTCAAAGTGGTTCCCAGTTCCCAGAGCTTTGCAGACTCTAGCTTATTCCTGTCATTGGGGACATTAAATAACCAAAAAAGGAAATGTGACTTTGCCACCTCCAAAGGATTTGGTGCTTTGATACATTTGATAGAGATACAAGTAGTTTTAGCTCAAGGTGTGGCACAGGTAGAAAGTGTGGGGTGACACATTCTTCTCCACTCAACTCTGGGCTGCATGGAAATACAAACAATAGCCCTGACTCTAAAGAGCTCATCAATTTTGCTGAGCATCAGAAAGAACAAGGCAGGAAACAGCTGATGGCAGATAAATCATTGACACTTGACTTTAAAATCTAAGCTGAATAATGTCCAGAAAACCCACACACACAGAATGTTTTGCACACAGAGGTGAAGATGAGATGACTGGCTTCAAATGACTGTCTCAAACCCTCTCATAACTAGCTCACCTTTATTAACTTTGCATGTGGACCTGCCTCATAGAACTCAGATTATATTGGATGTTTAGTCGATAATGGCAAAATCGTGGACCCGTTCAGCATCTGTGACTGCTACTCCTCAAACAAAAAAGCGAGTTGGTTTTCTCAGGACACTTTCCAGGAGGAGCACTTGGGCTCTGGACGCTGTGATATCGTCATGATGGGCTGAAGGGGCATAAAGTGTGACAAGCCGGGCAATTCAAGTTACTAATAAGATATAAACAATTGTGTCTGTAAATAAATGTGATCATGTTCTTTTAAAATATAAGGATTAATGAAAATTATGATGGCGAGAGAAAGAGAGAGATACATATAGTTGCCTCTCACGAAATCAAGGTAGATATTTCATCTCAGCACCTATTGGCATGCATGTCATTGCTGGGTAGAGATCTCGATGTGTCATCTGTCATATGTGCTTTATGTGACTAGCGGAGCGATCTCAAGGAGTAGATCTATTGCTTTCATGGCCTCATTAAGTGTTGTATTGATATATTTGATCTTATCCCCAGAACTTCGCATAGCAATGCTCCCAGTTATATGCCATGTTCTTTCATAGCAATGACGTAAAATGGGTATGAATTCAGCTGGCAACAGAGACGAGCTGATTTTCCATTGTGTGCCCACATGATCACTCATGTGACAGCTCCCCTAAAGGAAGGATATTGAGGGAGATTTGCCCGGAGGGCCTCCAGTCTCCCAGAATTCTTACATCTACATCAAGCCAGATAAATAGAAAGCCAAATGCCTGACCCAGACGCCAAGACCCTTTGAGCATTGCCTTTACGGGATCACTTTTGGTATGATGTCATCAGACTATACATAGTCTTCTGAGGCTTGCTTTTACATCTATTGTTGGCCCGCCAACCAAAGAGGAACGTGTTATATTCTGTAGTGTCCTCTTTATGACAATACTGGGAGTAATTTCTTCCTTGTCTTAGCACCGAGAGCGGTTGTGCTTCTCCTGGGCAATGGTCTATTTGTGCTTTTATCTCACAAATATTGGACGATGAATAACGGACCACATTTCGCCGTAGCTAGAAATGTGTTTTCCTTCCTGCTGTCTGGAAATGCATCCCCAAGGGTCCTGAAGCTTTCTAAAAGATATTTTCTGTTTTGTATTTTCTTTTCATGGTCATATTTTTAAAATGATATAAGTATATTCCAGGACAGGGATTGGTATACTTTATTTATAAAAGGGCTAGAGAGTAAATATTTTAGACTTTGTGGGCCACATACATCTCTGTTATATATTCTTTTTACTTTTTTTCAACCATTTAAAATTGTGAAAAACATTTTTAACGTATGGACCTTATAAAAATAGGTGTCTAACAGATTTGGCCCACAGGCCATCATTACTGACCCCTACTAGAGGATCACTAGATGACATCTTTTTTTGATAAATGCCCTGTGATTGCAGGGTCTGTTTGTCCTGTTTGTGTTGGCACCGCGTCCTACTGACATGAGGTAGTGAGAAAATAAAGAAGGCTGACATTAACTGTAAATGACATGTTTGGTCTACGTGAAGGCCAAATGTGTTAAAACAACTCTACAAATGAAGATTTTAAGTCATTCAGAAGGTGGTGAGAGAATTAGCGTCAGCACACAGCCCACAGCCATGGCAGAACCAAGCCAGCTCACATTAATGTGAGTTTGTTCCACATGGAGTGGAGTTCTGTTCTGTAGTCACATTGTAAAAGGCAATTTTGTTTCAGCAACGCATCAGCATGTGTCATATTAAATGAATGAGTGAGCCTCTCCCAGTCAGGACTGACTGGGCGCGAGCCTATGACAGGCGCAGCGAGTCTGGGATGAGCGGGAGCGTCAGGCAGGAGTGGCAGGCAGCGTTGGACTGCCAGTTTCAGCCCAAACCCCACAGGCCATGTCAAGGGACCCCATTCGTGCATGAATTTGTGCACCAGGCCTCTAGTATTAAATGATTAAGGTTAGTTTGAAATCAGTTGGCTTTGTAATTGTGTTTATGTTTAACTTGTTAGCTGTGTAAGAACAATGCAGATACTGCAACCCTGCTCCTTGGTTCAAAACCCAGTTCTGCCATTCCCTGCGTAGGTGCCCACATGTACTAGTAAGTTACTTAAGATTAATGAACTATATATATGATTCATTAGACTGGATCATGCCACCAGCTCATATACCTTGTTCATTTATTCATATTTAAATGAGGAAAAAATAAAATTAATTTGAAAACAGAAGGAAGGAGATTAAGAGAATAGTGTATGTTTAAAAGGCTTCCATACATTTCTTTTTTTTTTAATAAATCTTTATTGTTCAGATTATTACAGATGTTCCTCTTTTTTCCACCCATAGCTCCCCTCCACCTGGTTTCCACCCCACCCCATGCCCTTACCCTCCGCCACTGTCCTCATCCATAGGTGTAAGATTTTTGTCCAATCTCTTCCCACACCCCTAACACCCCCTTACCCCCGAGAATTGTCAGTCCACTCCCTTTCTATGCCCCTACTTCTATTATATTCACCAGTTTATTCTGACTTAATTTTTAAATCTACTTGTTGATAGATATTTATTTGTTGTCACTTTGTTGTTCATAATTTTTATC
>NW_005371541.1:1161278-1208820 GCF_000412655.1 Myotis brandtii
ACCCAGCTGCAGTTTGTTAGGTTAGGCTGCAAAAGGGCAGGCAGTTCCTTTGCCCTGTTGCACACAGCTTGGGTGGGGATGTAATTTGAGTGGGGCGGGGTCTCAGAGAATCACCAGGGCAGAGCAAACAGCAATGGCTGTTGTCAGCCGTCTCCGCAACTCCTCGCGACTCCTCTCGGTGTCTCTGAGTCCCCAAGTCCCCGAGTCCCGCGTCCCCACAGTAACAATGATCCCTGCGAGCAGCTCTGTGAGAAAGCCACCCTCGCTTTCCAACCCGCTGCCAGACAGTCCACTTTCTCCCCGTAGTAGTCTGGGTCCCCAGAGTCTCGCCGTAAACAAGTTCAGTGCATTCGGGAGCTTGTATCCCCTTCTGATTGAAAAAAACTGTGCACCCAGTTGCAGCCTGCCTCACACGTGCCTCCGTACCTCTGCTCTTGGCGCCTCTGCACCTCCTACTCGGTCTCAATGCGCTTTTTTCTTTCCTTCTAGTTGTAGAACTTCCACTCGGCCAGCTTTCCTGTGGTTCTGGATGATAGCTGTTTTGTCTTTTAGTTGTAGTTTTAATGTGGTTGTGGGGGGCAGCACATGCAGGTTTATACCTTATGCCGCCATCTTGGTTCTCCCATACATTTCTTAAGGTTGAGAAAAACTAGAATAGTTTTGTAAAAACTAGAGTAAGATATGCATTTTATCCTCTTTCTCCAGTTCTTATTTATTTCAAACCTTGTTTTTCTTCTTTTTTTTGCACAGTTTTTGGTCCTTTAACATCTCTGTCTTTTCCCCCCACACACACATCCACATACCCTGTAGCTTGTGTGTTTTAATTTTTAAATTTACTTTTAGGTAATAAAAATAAAGCATGCTTATGGTAACAAATCAAGAGTATAGGTAGATCTCCCCATCCTAACCCCACTAGAGGGAACAACTATGAATATTTTCTTGTGTTTGCTCCCAGAAAGCATTGCATTTTGCTCCAATGCAAAAATACTATATTTTACATTTCAAAATTGCTGTACATCTTTCAAGAAACAAAGGGGGTTAACTTTAAAAATGCAGCAATTATTGGTGTGACACAGAGGGATAGAGAACACTGAGAAGAAGCCCAAATTTGATATAGGGAATAGGAAAGGGGAGAGAGAGAAAATTACTTCCTGCAAGGCTCCCAGAGATTCAAGAGAGTTTGGGCACTCCAGAAGAACATATCTCTACTTATTGCTCAAGGGTTAAATGAGCTTGTGTTCCAAAGGGTGGGAGAAAGGAAAGGCGAGATACAATAAAGCTAGAGAAGGAGGCAAGAGGCAGATCTCTGGTAATTTTGAATTTATGCTTTTTTTAAATTTTATCCAAAAGACTCTGGATGGCCAATATATAATATTCATGAGACAATTAGAACTGCAAATGGAGAATTAAACTCCAGAGGCTGAGAGATCAGTTTAGAGCCTTTTGCAGGATGTGAGTGATAAGTGATGAGAGATGATGTGGCCATGAATCACAAGCCCCACCTCTGGAGTTTCTGACTCTTTGGATCTGGTGTGAAGTCTGAGGATTTGTTTTTCTAACAAGTTTAAGGGGATGTGGATGCTACTGACCCAGGGACCACACTTTGAGCCATATTGGCTTAGAAAACAAAAAGCAGGTTTGGATGCCAAATAGATAAAACAAGAGAGGATTAATGGAATGGGAGGAGTCAGTGCTAAGTGCCATATCTGCCTGTAACATGCAGTTACTGATTCAGGGAACCAGGAAGGAGGAGTACTTGCCAAAGACAAAGCCATGCTGCCTTGGGAACTGTTGGTTATGGTGTGATTATGATGCATGAAGGAGGAATTCCAGGGAAGGCAGATAATTGTGTTTGTAGGTGAGAAGAGATGTCTAGATTATCATAAAATTAAAGTCATCTATATATATAAAAGGCTAATATGCGAAGTGTCCCCTCGGGAGTTCGACACGGAGACCGGGAGTTCGATTGATTGCTATGATGTGCGCTGACCACCAGGGTGCGATGTGGAATGAAGGAAGACCATGTCTAGCAGCCAGCAGCTGGGGAAGGGAGGCCCCAGACAGCAGCCAGAAGGAAGACCCCAGCCAGCAGCCGGAAAGCCCAGATCAGCCCTGATCACTGGCCAGGCTTAGGGACCCTTCCAGGGTGCGGTGTGGAATGAAGGAAGACCATGTCCAGCAGCCAGCAGCTGGAGAAGGGAGGCCCCACCCAGCAGCCAGAAGGAAGGCCCAGATCAACCCTGATCACTGGCCAGGCTTAGGGACCCTACCTGTGCACAAATTTCGTGCACCAGGCTTCTAGTTATTACATAAAAGATTAAAGTCAGATGGGTAAGAAAGAGAATGTGAAAATGAGAAGAAATGAAGTATCAGAATGGGACCATATCGTAGGTACCACTAACAAAGGGAAGGAGGGAGAGAGAGAGGAAAGAAAGAATGTAAAAGAGAGAAAGGGAAGAGGGGGGCAGGGAGAAAGAGGAAAGAGAGAAGAGACCTTCCAGGTTTCCCTGAAGAGATGGGTAAAGGCTGATGAATGTATCTGTGCAGGAATCAGTTCATATCTTGTCCCATCAGCTACCTGCAGGTGCCTTCAAATATCTGGCTTTGGGCCACCCATTTTTTTTTCTCTTGCTAAAGAATAACGTTATGTTGAGCTGTGTGTGCTCATTTGCTGCCTCTCAGTCTAATAAGCAAAATTCAGAGGACATCATGGATTTCATTTCCCCAAAGGCATGTGATTTGCATATCTGATCAGGTGGACATCAGGACACACACACCTGGGGAGAATGATCTGACAGCAAACCCCTGGGCAGGTTCCTGTTTGCTTCCCCACCTCTGAGAAGGAACATTGATGAAATTTTCCTGGGACATGTATTTGACATTTCCAGGAATGATAGTCATTGATATCTGGAAAACTAAGAGGGTAGTTCAGTAAGCCTGTGACACTGCCAAAACAATTAGGCTGAATGCTGTCATCTACTGCCTTCATTTTCAAGTATGGGAGATACCTACAGCTTTTCATCTGGCCCACCAAGCTTTCTAAATGAGCCACAAAACTACACATTGAATTGTTTTAATGTTTCCCAACTTGAAGAGTGTCTACATTATCTGTGTTTAATAATATTAAAAGAGAGTAGACAATTTACATTCTAGAATCCTAATGACATAGTGTCTTCAGGATTTGGGTCATGACATTACCCTATAAGTTAAAAACTCCTGATAAAGCCTAAAGCCCGGCACATAGTAGACATTTAATGACTGCATTAGAAATGAATGAGTATGTGCACAAATGAATTAATGTATGTAAAAGAAGGAATAAAAACTTTTTTGGGGGACCCAAGCCATATGTATTAGTTTTTCTATTACTGCATAGCAAATCATCACAGATTTAAGGGCTAAAAGCAACACACAGTTATTAAGGGGCAATTGTGTGGCTTAGAAGTCCAACACTGCATGTCTGGGTTCTCCACTGAGGGACTCACTCACAAAGCCAAAATCCAGTTATCAGCCAGGATGAGTAATTTTCTGGGAGTTCAGTGGGAAATGACTTCCAAGCTCATTCTTGCTGTTGGCAGATGTCAGGTGTTCGTGGCTATTTTACTAAGTTTCCTCTCTCCTTGCTGACTGACAGGCAGGGGCTGCTCTCAGCTCCTAGAAGACAACATCCCTTCCTTGCCATCTAGCCCCCTCCATTGTTTAGCCAAAAATTATGATTCAAACTTTCCCTGCTTCTCATTACTGGCTTATTCTTCTTCATTCAGCAGGAGAAAGCACTCTGCTTTTAAAAAGCTTCTGTGACCAGGCCAGGCCCACCCATAAAATCTTCCTATTTTACAGTTAACTGGTCAACCATGCCATATAACATTACCTCATCACAGAGTACAGTCCATCAAGTTCATGCCGGTGTGTGCACAAGGAGGCAGGAAATTTGGGGGCCACCCTGGAAATTGTTCAACTCTGCCACAGGAAACTCTGCCACAGTCAACTCCAGGGCACACCACTGCACTTCTCTGAAGGCACAATTTGATCTTGCAAGGCATGCTTGATTATTATGTTGGAAGCCCTTAGGGCGCAAAACCAATAGACCATTTTGTTTTCCCTTTTTGTGTTATTTTTTAAATATATGTTCTAACCTTGCATCTTTTATACTTTTGTAACAGCTTCTATAGCAGATAAATTTTTCCTATTACCTGAGCAGAATGCAAATGCAGATAAAACCAGAAAATATCCCCTTAGATATATTCTAAGCTCTGTGGAAAAAGAAAACTCCGGTGGCACTGCAGTCCTTTTTAGCCTGTGGCACTAACATTGAGTTGTTATATTCATTGTAAGGGTTGGCCAAGGGGAAAATCATTACACAACAGAGTTAGCTGGCTGGGGTGAGAGGGCCTGCCCTCATATCCTCTACATTAGAGCAATAGAGGTCAGCTCATGACTTTCTCAAGAGAAATAGAAAATATAGAACGGTTGCTTATTTCAGAATTTTCATTTCACAGGGCACTGGATTCTTTGAACACAGAGGTTATTAAAACAGCTATTTATTGAAAAGTTCGATATTTAGAAAAACAACCTATAATGCAACATACATTATTTCCATGTATTACTACTCACTGTATCTGTTTTATGCATTCATATACATTCACTTAAAAACATTTTTTATTTGGGGCCCTAAAACTTTGGTGTTTTTATTTCTTACTGATTCCCGTGTTTCTTGTTTATTCTGCAACAAAAGCTTCTCTCAAGTTTGAGAAATTAGACATGCTGTCTTGAGTCACTCTGTCAAGAATATTATGGCTATGACTCAGAGAAGGACTGTATTACTGAGCATAATAATAGGAAATGAGTACTTTTACAAAAAATAGAATGGAAACTAGAACATAGTTACTAATAGTAATGAAAAACTAATTTTAAGAACTGCTCCATTATTTAGTGCTAAGGGATTTAAACATATTTTGGCAGATCTGTACCCACTTGATTTTCATAGCCACACTATGAGTAATTGTTGATGCCCATTTCACAAGAGATAAAAGGAACTCTCTTTTTATGATTCTCTTGTGTTAATGTAGTAATTTTTATTTTTAATCTTCTATCTCTCTCTCTCTATCTCTCTCTCTCTTTCTCTCTCCTTATTAGTTGTATTAGTTAGAGAGAAAGAGATATATTTATTTCAAGGAATTGGTTTACACAACTGTAGAGGCAAGTCCAAAACCTGCAGGGTAGGCTGCAGGGTGGAGATCCAGTAAAGAGCCCAAGTTCAAGTCAAAAGGTAGTTTGCTAGCAGAATGCCCTTTTCCTCAAGGGCAATCATTCTTTTTCTAAACACCTTTAACTGATTGGATGAACCTCTCTCACATTATGGAAGGCAGTCGGCTTTACTCAAAGTCTACCGACTTGAATGCAATTCCATTTTAAAAAACCTTCCAAGGAACATCTAGAATCATGTTTGACCAATTGCAATAGACAGACAGGATCTGTCTATCTAGTGTAGATAAAGAACTATAATAACACATGTAGAAGTTGTATTTACTTGTTTAATTTGGGAATTTAACATGAAAATGAATTTATGTTTATTTGTTTGCTGTATGCTCATTTTATTTATTTTTTGTATGTCTTATTGTTGCACTATTACAGATTTCTCCCATTCCCCCCTCTTTGCCTGCTCCCTCTCACCCCATCCCCTGTCCCACCTTGTACACATGAATGGATTATTTTAAAGAAAGATTAAATGCACACTGTGGAAATATGGAAGGAGGCCTTAATGCATGCCCTAAAAGTATGTTTATCCATTTTTGTTTGCTCTGAATTCACCAACTACTTACTGAACTATCTTCTGGGTATTTCTTCCTGCTCTTCTTGATAAATACACTCGGCTATTCCTTTCTTAAACTTAATCAGAGCCTTATAACTATTTGTGGATGATTCATTGTCTTTCTTTAGGCACTTATTCAAAGTCCTCTGTGAGCAGAGACTATAAATATGCTACTTTGGAGGCTCTGCTCTCCTTCAGCCTCCTCAGTGGGACTGTGCCGGGACTGCTTCCCCTGTCTGTTTTCTTGGAGCTGAGTTTCCCTCAGACGACTTAAGCCCTATGTGTTCTCTGTCTCTTTCACTGTGCGCCACAATGACAGATGGGGCTAAATTTTGCTAGTTTCAGTGGAAAGACTAGTTTTCGAATGGGAACCAAGGTGTTCCTCCTTACATAGAAAAACAGCAATCATGGCACGGTCTGGACAATATTTATAAATATTTTCTCCAATGTACTTCAGTGTTTTATTTTTTAACATAACATTTGCATAGTCATTTGGATTAAATTTTCATGTATTTATAGGTTCATCCTTTCCCTTGTCTCTTATAGTTTACTAGAGGCCTGGTGCACGAAATGTGTGCACAGGTAGGGTCCCTATGCCTGGCCGGCGATCAGGGCAGATGGGGGCATTCTGGCTGCCAGCCAGGGCCTCCCTTCTGCAGCTTCTGGCTGCCAGCTGGGGCCTTCCTTCCCCAGCTGCCAGCTGCCAGCCAGGGCCTTCCTATGTTCCATGCCACCACCTGGTGGTCAGCGCACGTCATAGCAAGCAATCAAACTCCCAGTCTCCTGGTGGAACTCCTGAGGGGACACTTTGCATATTAGCCTTTTATATATATAGATAGATGGCTCCTTCATTAATTCATTTAAAAGAAGTGGTTTGTTACTTATTAGGCACTATGCTACATGTAGGAATACAGCAGTGAACCTGATAGACCAAAAATTTTCCTTTTTCCACAGACCTTACTATCTAGTGATATATATATGTATATATATATACAAAGCCAGCAACCAGAACACCGGAATGACTGGTCTCTATGACGCCCACTGCTGCTGGCCAACCGGCCCAATGAGGGGTGGGGCCTTCCGGCCAACCTCCTGCAGCCCTTCCCCCTGGCCGGCCCTACACCTGATGGGTCCCCAATATCCTGATTGGCCCTCAGCCCCTACTGCCGGCCAGCCCCGCCCCTGATCGCCCCACCCCACCCCAATAGGGGGCAGGGCTGGCCGGCCAACCTCCTGCAGCCCCTCCCCCTGCCTGGACCCACCTGAGTTCGCCACCCCACCCTGATCAGGGGCAGAGCCGGCTGGCCAACCACCTGCGCTGACCCCGATCAGCCCCCCACCCTGATTGGCCGACAGCCCCTCACCCAGGCTGGCCCTGCCCCTTATTGCCCCCCCACCCCAATCTAGGGTAGGGCTGGCTGGCAAACCACCCCTGGCCCCTCCCCCTGCGGCCTGCCCCCATGCCGATGGGGCCTGGATCGGGGGTGGGGCCAGCAGCCAACCTCCCTCGGCCCCTCCCCGCACCTGGCCAGCCCTCCCATAGGCCTCGATCACCAGGCAGGCCAAGGGACCCCACCTGTGCATGAATTCGCGCACTGGGCCTCTAGTATATATATATAAATTAGCTAGCACAATACCAGATGAAGAGTGTTTAGGAAAAGAATAAAATACTGTAGTGGAAGGAAATATGTAGTAAAATTTCTACAAATAAAGAGGGAAGGTATCTTTTTACCAAAGTAGCCCATTTTAAGATATAGCCAGCCCTGACTGGTTTGGCTCAGTGGATAAAGCGTCAGCCTGCAGACTCAAGGGTCCCAGGTTCGATTCCGGTCAAGGGCATGTACCTTGGTTGCAGGCACATCCCCAGTAGGGAGTGTGCAGGAGGCAGCTGATCGATGTTTCTAACTCTCTATCCTTCTCCCTTCCTCTCTGTAAAAAAATCAATAAAATATATTTTAAAAAAAGATATAGCCAGACATTAAAACCTTCTTCAGTGCAAAAATGTAATTGCACACCCAGACAATTATCTCAAAGCTGCTTTTAAAAGAAAAAAGAATATCCCAAGTGAGAATTTCTATTATAAATATTATATGGAAAATAAGTGTAAGTAATTTTAAATAATTTTAACATTGTAAACTTAAAGGTGAATTATGGCTAACATTCATGGAACTACTAATGACCTAAATGCTCAAAAATCAATAAAATGTGCCTATTGATTCAGCTCAAATTAGAATTTGAGTAGCAAATTAATCTTTATATAATAGCCTTACACTAAAAGTAAATGCATTGGGCAAAAAATGCATAGATGTATAAATATATACTTATCTACTTTCATTTCAAAAAGGCTTTCCATTGAACACTTCTTTAATGGTGCTACAAAATGAAATCAATATGAGAAGAGCAGGAGAAAATTTCTAAAATGAAAAATTGAATTGCAGGCAGAAAACAAAATCTTTAAAAGCATCAGAAGTACAATACAATGTTTAATACTCTTCTATATCATTCTCAGACAGCAACTCCAAAGTGCTCAACTAAACCATTGTCATCAGAATAAAACTGTCTAAAAAATAAATTGCTGGTAGCAAATCAGTTGGGAGGTGTGAGCATTTGAAAGGAAATTTATAGATGTAAATACCATCCTTATTATGAAACATGAAAACTGCCTTTCCGGATATAAAACCTGAGGAAGGATAGATATTACAATTTGACTATTTCCAGTTATATGTGTCTAACTGCCTATCTATATGTTAACATTTCAAAAGGGCCTCTTTGCTGATTGCACAATAAACATATCTCTAAAACAAGGCCCCTTACCTTAAGTCACTGAGCAGGATTTATGACTATGAATAATTGTCCTTTAAAGTAACTCACATGGCTATAGCATTTTACAGCTTGCAAAATATTTCATACTTCTTTTCAGAGACTCTGTTTGGTAGATAGGGGTCTATTATTAGGCCCACCTCAATTGAGAAAACAGATGCTACAGTTATCAAGGAGTGGTCCAAGGCCATTAAAAATAGACAAGGAAAGATAAAGAACTCTAATCTAGGTCCTGTGACTTCAAGTCCAAACGTTGTTCCTCTTCACCACATGGTACCTCGCCTTGCAGCCCACCTACTACACTGCCAGGCTGACGGAAATACTTATAAGAAATTGCCAGTGACCAGACATATCAGAAACCCACAGTGTATGTTTTAGATGAGCAAGAGACAGTCATACTTATTTTTGCAATTTTCATAAGGGAACATGATGGAAAATGACCAAGGTAAGTTTGTTGATGGTGGTGATGATTTTCTTCTTTCTATAATAAATTTTTTATTTGTTTCTAATCACAAAACTAATTTATGTTTATTATAGAAAGATGGAAAATATAGAAGACTATAATGAAAAATTTAAAATCACTAATTGCATGCTATCCTTTATTGATGATAGTCTTTGAAAGACCAGCCAAAGTCTTGGCATTTTTATCAAACTCATCCAAAAGTCACATTAAATGAATAAAATGTATTACCTTCATTGTGCTCTGAAATTGTCTCACTCAATTTACAACCAAGGTATCTTGAGAATTGTGTATGTTATCAAATGTACTTTTGAAAGTTCAAAGACCAGCAGGAACCCGAGATGATGCAAAAAACACATATATAACAAAATAAATTAATCTGGAAGAACATTTGAAATTTTAATTTCACACTTCTTCTTATTTATTCAAATCAATTCTATTCAACAAATCTCTATTAAACCCCTGGTATAAGCCAGGCAGATATAAATGAATAAGATGATCTGAGTTCATTGTCAGATCTACCAGTAGAGATCATCCCTTATCGCTGGTTTTGGACAGGGTTGCTCCTCCATCTGGGACACTAATATAGCTTCCTAAGGGCATTACATAGCTGTTTGAGAAGCACGTGGATCAGAAATCCATCCCCAAGACTGGCAGCAGTGGTCAAAGAAGCACAGTATCAGAAAAAGCAAAGAAGGAAACTATTCTTGGTTAACCTGTAGAGGAAGCCATGTGCACTTAACAAAGCTAAGAGTTGATCCTACCAAAGTCTCCAACTTGGTGAACTTTGACTAGCCTTATTCATCTACCTCTTCCCCCATTCTAATCCTCTTGTGATGAGGGATGTTTGCTAACCCTGCCTTACAGTCGAGAAGCAAATGTTAAAAGTCATCCAATGGTGTTTCCTCTCTACCAAACATCTCTCTTTCTAATGATATATACGTATATCCCCAGTGGAAAGGGGAAAACCTGTAGAAAATACTGTCAGTTTGAATAGTCCATCTTATTCATTTATATCTGCCTGGCTTATACCAGGGGTTTAATAGAGATTTGTTGAATAGAATTGATTTGAATAAATAAGAAGAAGTGTGAAATTAAAATTTCAAATGTTCTTCCAGATTAATTTATTTTGTTATATATGTATTTTTTTTTGCATCATCTCGGGTTCCTGCTGGTCTTTGAAATAACTTTCTAAAGCTCAAAGCCTTTGGTTGGGAAAATATAGTTCATAAAATAAACTAATATATCATTTCTTGGGCCTGGGGTGAGATTTTGGAACAATAACTAAGAAAAATATAAACTCTCCCTCATCCATCTGTTATCTCCTGGAGCACTAAAATGCACCAAGAGAAACAGAAGTCTACACTTAGTTCTTTGTGTGTGTGTTTTTGTTTTGTTCTGTTTTTACTTGTCTTCCTCTGACTGGCTTATTTCGCTCAGCATAATACTCTCCAGATCCCTCCATGCTGTCTCAAAGGGTAAGAGATCCTTTTTTAAAAGTATTATTATTGCAGTATAGTACTAGTATTCCATGGTGTAAATGTACTACAGCTTTTTTATCCACTCATGTACTTATGGGCACTTGGGCTGTTCCAGATCTTAGCTATTGTAAATTGTGCTTCTATGAACATAAGGGTGCATACATTTTTTCTGCTTGGTGTTTCAGATTTCTTAGGATACATTCCTAGAAGTGGGATCACTGGGTCAAATGGCAGTTCCATATTTAATTTTTTGAGGAAATTCCGTACTGTTTTCCACAGTGGCTGCACCAGTCTGCATTCTCACCAGCAGTGTACTAAGGTTCCCTTTTCTCCACATCCTCGCCAGCACTTGTCATTTGTTGATTTATTGATGGTAGCCATTCTGACAGGTGTGAGGTGACATATTGTCGTTTTAATTTGCATCTCTCAGATGATCAGTGAGTTTGAGCATTTTTTTTCATATGTCTCTTGGCCATATGTATGTCCATTTTGGAGAAGTGTCTATTTAGGTCCATCGCCCATTTTTCAATTAGATTGTTTGTCTTCCTTTTGTTAAGTTGTATGAGTTCCTTATATATTTTGGATATTAACCCTTTATCAGATGTATCATTGCCAAATATGTTCTCCCATACAGTGGGCACCCTTTTCATTTTGTTGATGGTTGTTGTTTTTGTTTGTTTGTTTGTTTGTTTACTGTGCAGAAGTCTCTTACTTTGATGCAGTCTCATTTGTTTATTTTCTCCTTAGTTTCCCTTGCCCTAGGAGATGTATTCACAAATATATTGCTACGAGAGATGTATGAGATTTTGCTGTCTATGGTTTCTTCTATGATTTTTATGGTTTTATGACGTACATTTAAGTCTTTTATCCATTTTGAGTTTATTCTTGTGTATGGAGTAGGTTGGCGGTCTAGTTTCTTTTTTTTTTTTTTCATGTATCTGTCCAATTTTCTCCACACTATTTTTTGAAGAAACTGTCTTGACTCCATTGTATGTTCTTGTCTCCTTTGTCAAATATTAATTGAGCTTGTGTTGATTTCTGGGGTCTCTGTTCTGTTCCGTTGATCTAGATGCTTGTTCTTGTGCCAGTACCAGGCTGTTTTGATTACAGTGGCTTTGTAATACAGCTTGATATCTGGTATTGTGATCCCTCCAACTTGTTCTTCTTTCTAAAGATTGCTGTAGCTATTCCAGGTCTTTTTTTGGTTCTCTACAAATTTTTGAGTATTTTTTGTGGTTCTTTTTATTGTTGGAACAAAAGTGTAATTAGAAAAAATAGATAAAATATAAGCATCCTAATTTTCTGGGGGAAAATTATTTTTTAACTGAATGTTATAACTACCAGAAGAAATGCCCCTCTTCTTTCTAAGTATGCTGGGCTATTTTAAAGCAAAAGAGCTCTGAAATATTTTGAGAGCTTATATAGAGTCCAAACCATGTAAACTTCTCATCCCCCCCCCAAAAAAAAATAAGAAGAAAAAAACACAAAAATTATGAGGTAAAACCATCATAATTTAAATCCAAACACTAACTTTTTCTGGAAAGCATGAAGGTTAACAGCTAATGAACCAGAAAATGAAAATATCTGCAAGATACTAAAGAAAATATGCATTATTTTTCCTTCATTATGTGGCAACAACATAAAGCCTGTAGCTTTATGCCTCACTAGAGAGAGGAAGCATTGTTATCACAAGCTTATGTAATATGAGTTTTGAGGACAATTTCTCTCTGATTGAAATAATGCCTTCACCATATTTGCAAATAAGCATCTTGAATATCCACGGGCTCTAAGAATGCAAAACGTGCAAAAGTAAATGAAGAGTGAAAGTGGCAGCCAGGCCTGTGTAGCTCAGTGATTGTGTGAACCAGGAGATCTTGGTTCAGTTCTCTGTCAGGCACATGCCAGGTGGCAGACTCCATCCCCAGTGTGGGGCATACAGGAAGCAGCCTATCAACGATCCTCTCTCATCATTGATATTTCTATCTCTCCCTCTCCCTTCCTCTCTGAAATCAATAAAAATACGTTTTCGTTTTTAAAGAGTGAAAGTGTTAGACTCCTGTGATTTGATAGTTCTTTCCTATGCCTGAAACTTTTTTGAGAAGTCAAGATTTTTTTCTGTTAAGTAAATAAATATATATGTAATATGTAATATGTTAAAACAGGTAAGCAGAAAAGAATAAGATTTAGACCACTTAGACTTTCAGGGTAAACATATCCATACAGGTAGTAGCTCTATTGACTAGCTTGCCAGTCTTCCAGCCTTCCAGAAAGATGCTAGCTCCTCACGGAGGTCTTAGTGACTATTTCAATAGTAAGTATAGGAGTCTATTCTAATCAATGGCACCATGCACACATATGCATTGTAGAAATTATCATCATCATTATTATTCATCACTAGAGGCCCGGTGCACAAAATTAGTGCAGGGGGGTGGAGGGGTGTCCCTCAGCCCGGCCTGCACCCTCTCTAATCCGGGATCCCTTGGGGGATGTCCGACTGCTGGTTTAGGCCCAATCCCTGCTGAACCGGCAATTGGACATCCCTCTCACAATCCGGGACTCCTGGCTCCTAACCACTCACCTGCCTGCCTGCCTAATCGCCCCTAACCTCTCTGCCTGCCTTCCTGATCACCCCTAACTGTCTCTGCCTTCTGGCCTGATCACCCCCAACTGCTTCCCCCTGCTGGCCTGATCACCCCCAACTGCTCTCCCCTGCCAGCCTGATTGCCCCCTAACTTCTCCCCTGCTGGCCTAATCACCCCCTAACTGCTCCCCTGCCGACCTGATCGCCCCTAACCACCTCTGCCTCAGCCCCTGCCACCGTGGCTTTGTCCAGAAGACATCCAGTCTAATTAGAATATTACCCTTTTATTAGTATAGATTAGCTAAAACAAAGAAAGACACAGTAGCTCCTACTTACAAATTAATAATCCCAAGTTATTGACATTGGAACCCATGGTAATGTGATTTAATTCTGTGTGTTTTCCTTTTCCCCAATTCTGGGAGGTGACAGCGAGAGACTTTAATTCCCATCTATGTTGAAACTCTTGTTCATCTGAAATAAATTCACACACAAAAAAACATAAGAGCTGATTAGAGGAAAGACTCCACAAGGGCAAGACCATGTCTGTCCTTTTCTTTCTGTTTCTTTAGCATAGAGCCTGATACAGAGCAGATGCTAAATAATTATGCATTGAATACATACTATACCAGACTTAGAAGTTCAGCACTGGCAGGATTAGAAAAAAAAAAAAGAGGAAGAGCACTAAGAGCACTATTGTAAATTGTGATTGGGACTTTTGCTGGGCACTTTATGTAAAGCATCACTGAATTCTCTCTAGAGTCCTGTAAAACAGGTACTTTACCCCCATCACATGAATAGCAAAGACCTTGATCTTGAACATAGCTAGCAGTTCTTGAATTAACTAAGTTTGTCTGAGACTATCCCTTCTGGTACATTTGCATCTCTTTAGTCCTTGAACATATTCCAGGCTTTATATATGACCTTGGCCTATCCCCACAGCTCGTGCTATCTGGTACTCATCCTTCAGGTCTCTTTGTAAAGTCACTCAAATGTCACATCCCCTGGGAAGTCTTCCCTATAGCCCTGGATTAGCTTGGTTTCCCACACTCCTTTGTAATACCTATCACAACTGCAGCTAAATGATTATCTGTGCAGCTCTTTGTTCTATGTACGCCTTGTCTCATGGACTCTAACCTCCCCATGAGGGTCTTCGCCTGCCTTATTGACTGCTCTATCCTCAACATTTATTATACTCTGTGACATATTCTTTCAAAAATATTTGATGAATAAATGAATTATAGGAAAATGCAGGTTTGCAGATGTTAAGTAACTTATTTAAAGTCCCAAAAAACTAGTAAGTGATGTGAGTAGACTTTAAGCCAGGGGCTATCAAATTCCAAAGGTCGAAATTTAGAACAATAAAAAAGAAAATGGAAGATGGGTTTAGGATTATAAAAGCCCTCTAAGATTAAATAAGCAGATGGCATTTAACAAGGGAAAATATAATATCCTCCTTTAAATGACAGATGACAATAAACTAAACAGGTTCACAATGGTGACCCCACCATTACAGAAGCAACCCCCATCATAGTTAGTGCCAGGGATTGCAGTAAACATTGCATATGGGTTGTCTTTATTCAAACCTCATAATAACTCTGAGATAGGTATTATTATTATTATTATTCCTGTTTTAAAGATTTAAATCTTTCCCCAGCAATATAGCCAAGCAAACCCAAGAAGTTTGACTCCAGAGCCCACATGAACTTAAGAAAATTATAAGACTCTTAGGTTCAAACTTTGCAATTTTTGTTGTTGTCTTGCTTATTTACTTACTTCCTTACGAATACAATCTACAGATTTTTGGTAACTAAAATGATCAAAATCACCAACTGCAAAAAAAGAGAGGTTATAATTTTAGGCTGATTTACTCCAACTATAATTTCTAGGATGGAAGATATAATAATATCTGGGTCCCTTTCCCTGAAATGGTTAATTTTTTTATATACCTAACTTGGGAGCAGGAGCTCACAGTCACCTTTCATAAAGGAAAAATAGATTTCTGGAAGGAAATCTAGTCGGACTTGCACAAAGCTTAGGGAAAGAACTGCCCAGGTGGGAACTAGAAATCCAGTTTCTGGCTCTCATGGAGGGCACTGCTGCCCCCTTGTGCCTCTATGTTGTAATAAAACACTCGGCACATTTGAGGCTGACTCAACCCTTACACCGGGCATCCTCTGAGCTCCAGAGACCCCTTTGAAGTCTCTTCCCAGCCCAGGCTTAGGGTGTCCTTCTGAGCAACGCTGCCCTCGAGGGGGCCAGGAAGCACTGTGAGTCCACGCACAGCCGTCCTCTGGGGCAGCTCTTGTGACCCTTGCCAGTTAGAGAAAAACCTCTGAAGAATCGCTCTAAGGCAAAAAAGGGCAGGGACTTCTCAAGTGTTTGCAACAAACAGAATTTAATTAAACAGAATAAACAATCCTTCCACTGACAGCCAAGCTTCAGAGACTCAGGGCTACTCCTGAAATTGTAGTTTGCTGAGAGGCAAATACCTGAGGGAGGGACAAAATATTCTTTCCCCAGAATTGGTAAGAAAACGGAAGTAAAGGAATATGTGATGTGTTAGAGCTGGATTTGACCTTACCTTGCACCTTCCGTAGGAGAGCAAATAACCTGAGGAAGTTGAGATTCTTTCCTCCATATCTCCTCACCTGTGACATTTGAATTACTTTGTGAAAGTCGTTAGATATCCCATGCTATTTTGCCCGGGTAGACTTTCTTATGATCATTTATTTGCGTGAATGTGTAGATAAAGTTTGTCTCCTCCACAGACTATAACTCCAAATGGCTGGGTATCATACCTGTCAGTCTAAGAATATTTGTTGAATAAATTACAGTCAAACCTCGGTTCTCGAACATCTCCCATCTCGAAAGATTCTGTTCTCGACCAAGTTGTTCTTGGAAACAATGTCTTGATTGTGGAACAAAACTTCAGTGTTTGACCTGATAACCCTTTCACTATTTTAAGACATAAAGAGGCCATCAAGAGTGCTAATGTTGCTCAGGTGTGAAAGAAACAATGCTCACAGGCAATTGAAGAGGTAGAAAAACTGTTGATTTAGATAAACGAAAGCAGTGAGCCAGTGACCGCAATTCGGAGGCAGAGGTATGTGAAAAAGCGAAGATGCTGCATACTGACCTCCTTTTTTTAAATTTATTTTTAAAGGATTTTTTATTGTTTAAAGTATTACAAATAGTAGTACATATGTCCCCTTTTTTTTCCAACTGACCTTCCCCCAGCCTCCCCCACCCCCCGGCACATGCCCTCACCCACCTCCCAGTGTCTTGCGGCCATTGGTTATGCTTATATGCATGCATACAAGTCCTTTGGTTGATCTCTTACCTCCTCCCTCCAACCCTCCCCAGCCTTCCCGCTTTAGTTTGACAGTCTGTTTGATGCTCCTCTGCCTCTGTATCTATGCAGTGAGCCAGTGACCGCAATTCGGAGGCAGAGGTATGTGAAAAAGCGAAGATGCTGCATACTGACCTCCTTTTTTTAAATTTATTTTTAAAGGATTTTTTATTGTTTAAAGTATTACAAATAGTAGTACATATGTCCCCTTTTTTTTTCCAACTGACCTTCCCCCAGCCTCCCCCACCCCCCGGCACATGCCCTCACCCACCTCCCAGTGTCTTGCGGCCATTGGTTATGCTTATATGCATGCATACAAGTCCTTCGGTTGATCACTTACTACCCCCCAAGCCTTCCCGCTGTAGTTTGACAGTCTGTTCGATGCTTCTCTGCCTCTGTATCTATTTCTGTTCATCAGTTTATAATGTGTTTTATTATCCATAAATGAGTGAGATCATGTGGTATTTCATAGCAGCACAATTTACAATAGCTAAGATTTGGAAACAGCCTAAATGCCCATCAGCAGATGAGTGGATTAAAAAACTGTGGTATGTTCTACACTATGAGTACTATGCTGCTATAAAAAAGAAGGAATTCTTACCATTTGCAATAGCATGGATGGACCTGGAGAGCATTATGCTAAGTGAGATAAGCATACTGACCTCCTAAAAGATACCCCTGGAATAAGTCCTGAAAGTGATTCACTTAAAGCTAGTAGGGGATTCGATAAATTTAAGAAGTATTTATTTATGTACTGTATATGAGAAAGGTGAAAGCAGGGAATCATTTGTGGGTCTGGAATGGATTAATTCAATTTGTATTATTTCTAATAGGAAAAAATGATTCCATTTTTAAACAGATCACTTCTCGAACAGTCTTCTAAAATTAATTAAGTTCAAGGATCAAGGTTCCACTATATTAGTAAAATTTTTTTGGTGAATTTAATGAGGTTGAGAAATACTGGGATAATAGTTCTCCATCAGTGTATTTTTTCTTTTCTATAGTTACATTTGCCTTTCTGGGGGGAACTTAGATATATGGTAAAGACTTTTTAGTCAAACTCATGTTCAAATCCCAGTCCTACTGCTCAAATCTTTCTGAATTTCTGAAAGTTCAGAAATTATGCTGAAGGCTCTTTCAATCAAATAATTCAACATGCACTCCAATAAAGGTTCAGGGCTTAGACCCAACCCCAGGAATCTGTTACTTTCTACATTTTATAGACTGGAACCCAGAGGTCCAGAATATTTCAATGATTTCTTTATAAGCAGAAACTTGAGTTCTTTAAAAAAAAAAAAAACTCATGTAATTTTCTTCTAAAATAAGAAAGGCCTTTCAGCTCATTGGCTCTAGCCTTTTGTCTTCTTGAAAGTTGCCAGAACTCTGGTGGAATGCTCTAAAAGTGATTGCAGTGGTATGCAAATCAGATGTATTTTCTCAATAATATTTGTCCACTCCACTGGCTGAAATCTCCTCTTCCCATAAATCAGTCTGTTCTAGCGTATGCCATCTGCTCAGGATCAGAACTAGTATTAAACATTTAGAGGTACCTCTTCAGGAATCCAGAGAGATTTATGGTACAAAAGTGTCATGGGGTAAAACTAAAAGTCCTTGTGATATACATAGTTCCTTGAGGACCCTCTTATGATTTTGATAAGTCACATCTTTTAAGCATCTATGTATGTCATCATTTCTCACACCTATCCCTCTTTTCTTATGTAGTGGAAGTATAAGGATTCATGATACACCTCAAAACAATAATTCCTTTAGCAATTTTCTATAGCTACATGGATCTCTCTTTAAAGCACTTTACATGGACTACTGTATTTTGAATGTACTCATCTAAGCATTATTAGGGAAAACTCTCCTTTAAATCAATGGATAAAAGACTCCTGAGTTTCTACTGACATTTATTTATAGTTCCTCACAGACCCCTCTTATGATTTGGACAATGTCACATCTTTTAAGCATCTATGTATGTCATCATTTCTCACACCTATCCCTCTTTTCTTATGTAGTGGAAGTACAAGGATTCATGATACAGCTCAAAACAATAATTCCTTTAGCAATTTTCTATGGCTACATGGATCTCTCTTTAAAGCACTCTACATGGACTACTGTATTTTGAATGTACTCACCTAAGCATTTTTAGGGAAAACTCTCCTTTAAATCAATGGATAAAAGACTCCTGAGTTTCTACTGACATTTATTTCCAGTGGTGGCCTTTATCCTTCTCAGCTGTCATTTACAATTGCAGTATTCCCGTGCCTTTGAGGGTAAGCTCTGAAGATATTCGATAGAGTAAATTCAATTTATAATGCTGGAGTAGGAGGCATAACTCATATCTGCTTTACAGGCTCATTGCATTATATCAGACCTGCACTCTACCAGGTTCAACTGCTTTGCTGAATACCAGTTAACCCTGGTGCAGCCACATTGGTGTTACCATGACTCTGTATAAAGGAGTTCTGCCTACCAAATTCTTGGTTGTCACTATGGCTCTAATAGCTAATATTTAATGAGCAATATGATGTGCAAAGAAGAGGGTTAAGATAACATAACATGCATTATCTTAATTAGTTTTTATAAGATTCCTCTGTCAATAGTTATCTCCATGTTACAGGGGAGAACAATGAGATTTAGATTCTTCTATCAAACAATTAGTCTGAAGCTGCACAGCTTTTAAGTGTCAGAGCAGGGGTTCAAGTTGGTTCTTCTCCTTAACTCCAGAGCCCAGGAGCGTAAGCATTCCACTGCATTATACTAAATGCTGCTGAGCAGAACATACCAGCTATTGCGTGGACATGAAGGCATTTGTGGTATCCACACATCAGCCTAACCCCAGGAAACCCAGACACAAGAGAAAGCTCAGCGACACACCATGTGGCTAATGGACAATTCTTCTAACCTAATCTCAATCTCTTCACTTTGAAAATGAAGCCATTGAATAGAGTTATCTCTGAAGTTGCTTAAACACTCAAGTTTCCTGATTTTGTGATTAATAGATATCACTCTGCCATTTTCTAATTATAAGAACGTGGGCAGTTTCCCTCTAAGGCAGTTTGCGCATCTGTAAAGTGGAGGTAAGGCTAGCATCTCTTTATTCACATGACATAATCCATGTAAAGCATTTAACACAATGCTTGCAACATAGAAAGTACTCCTATGTATCCGCTGCTTGTCATCATTATCATCACCATCATCATGTTATTATTATAAAAATCACTACTTTATTAGTACTGACATTAATAATAAATACCAAAGTATTCAGTGTACATTTACAACTGATCTTCACCTTCACTTGATGTCACTGCACTACCTGAAGGGACCGAAAAGAATCATTAGGAAACACCTGTGTAAGGCCCCAAAAGGCAAATGTCTCCTCACCAACTGACAGATGAGTGGCAGCTATGGGCTAAGAAAATCTCATTCCACATTTATTGCATCCTGATCGTATCATGGTGAAGTGTTTAAGAAGCAATAAAAAAAAATCACTCTCTGGTCATAATAGATTAATGTACCAGCAGGCAAAGCCCCAAGACACTCTACCATTTGATGGAATAGTTCATTTTAACCTGACCTAAAAAGTGCCACTTTTTCCATAGCACTTTAGTGTCTAGCCATTCATAATTAAGGTGTATGTAGTAGGGAGGAAGGTACAGAGGTCCTTGCTGGACTAGACAATAATTTCTCAAAAAACAAAAAAACAAAAACATTTTCCACAAATTCTCAAACTGCAATTCATTATATATACATTTTAATCAATATCCCCAGTTTTAATTGAAATGGTTTCATTTGGGTCTGGGAGCAAACAAACATTGTGTGTCTTTCCAAAGGAAGTATTTCCACTGATGGTTTACCAGGAGGTCACCTTTTCAGTTTTAATGGAAAACAGATGATAATCCAGACACTGGATAACATTGCAATTAATGAAGGCAGAAGAATGAGCAGAATAGTGTTTAATACATAGAAGTCAGTGAATAATTATTTGTTGAAAGAATAAATAAGTGAATGGCTCTGTGAAAAACTGTCATCCCACATTTTACTTAATTTTAATCTCTCTGAGCTTCATTTTTTTCATTTCTAAATAAGTCCTACCTTTTGAGGTCAGTAGAAAATGACCAAAGACATGATGTCTATAAGCAGGCATGGAATATGGGCTCAGTTAACAGTTGTTATTGTGATAATATGGCTCTACAGACTGCTCCCAAGGCATCCTTGTCTTCATGAAAACATCACTTTATCCCTTGGAGAGAGCTGTACAAATGCCTTGATATCCTCTGGCAATTTTCAGAATGACAATTAGATTCGTGAGGGAAGCAAATTATTGCTGTTTACTCATGGAATTTGGTGTGTGTCAAATCCCCATGTGATTCTGGTCAGCAGCTCCTCTAGATGTAAAATTTCTCATAAAGCAGTGGAGGTAGCAGATATTGGTACAGTCTTTGCAGGAAGCAATGAGACTGTGCATAGGAAGGGCTTAAACCCTTTGGTGTTAGGATGAGTCACAAAGAATGTACCACAGGTGCAGTCACAGATGTATGCACTAGAATATTAATGACATCATTATTCCTATGTAGTCAAAAATGCTGCAATCCCCTTAATATCCAACAGTGTGGTAAATTCAATGGGTACATTATTATGCAGCCATTAAAAATCATGATATGGAAATGTTCAGGATATTTTGTAAAGTTAAAAATTAATAAGATACAATACCAAATTTTATTCATAAAGCATATTAATATACGCTTATATATGTGACCAAAATATCTTACAGTAGTAAAATTATGGGCAATTTTTATTGACTTTAATTTTTTTCTGTAAACAGCATATTTTTCACAGAATAATCATATATATATATATATATATATATGCCTCATATGCTAATTGTCCCTCTGACTGTTTGACCATTCGACCAGTCGCTATGATGTGCACTGACCACCAGGGGGCAGACTCTCCGACCGGTAAGTTAGCTTGTGCTGGAGTCCGGCTGATCAGGACTGGGTGAGATGGGCCGGGCACGCCCTGGAGCCCTCCCGTAGTCTCTCCCCAGCCCTGATCATGCACCAGTGGGGTCCCTCGGCCTGGCCTGTGCCCTCTTGCAATCCAGGACTCCTCAGGGGATGTTGGAGAGCCGGTTTTGGCCTGATCCCCGCAAACTGGGCCGAGGGACCCCACCAGTGCACAAATCCATGCACTGGGCAGCTAGTTTGTTAATAATCAGACAAAATGTGATTAGAACATATAATATACAAATCATGGGGGCTTATAGAAAGTGATATTATCTTCTCAAAGTATAGAAGAGTGAGGATTTCTCGCTTTCCCGAAATTTAGCAGCTCTGCTTCTTCTTGGGTCCTTCCTGTGAGAGTAAAGAAGTCCTGATGAAAAAATATATCCTGAGATGTTGAAGCCTTATTGGACATGTTAGCTTAAAAATGTCATAATTGTAACATGACACCAGGGGAGAAGACTTCATACTGCTAAATGATTTCATGATGGTGATACTGAAGCACCAGTGGGAGATCTATTTCAGAACACAGACAGTTGAAGTGTATTTCAGATAAGCCTCTAAGACAGTGGTTCTCAACCTTCCTAATGCTGCGACCCTTTAATACAGTTCCTCATGTTGTGGTGACCCCAATTTCATTGTTACAAATTGAACATCATTAAAGCATAGTGATTAATCACAAAAACAATATGTAATTATATATGTGTTTTCCGATGGTCTTAGGCAACCCCTGTGAAAGGGTCGTTTGACCCCCAAAGGGGTCGCGACCCACAGGTTGAGAACCGCTGCTCTAAGACATTGCGAACAGTTTACCAAGTCTGTGTTCTATCTTTGTCTTGGACACATGAGACTTCTTTGTTGTTTGGGGTGGACATATTCAATGATTTCTAACATAAAATGAGAGTAGAAATGATGTCTGCCACTTCAAGACCTGGCCCATAAACACCTTCCATGCACACTTCTCAAGGTCTTCTTCTCTTTCTGGATAAGACAATCATAGAGACTTTAGAAGGCACGTGTTGAACATAGCCAAGCTTTCATTAGCCTCTCTCGCTTAATGACTCTCAGAAGAACCATCAGTTAATCTGTACACCCACCCAACTCTGTTAGATGAGCAAGAAATAGACTACATTCTGTTTAATTTGTTACATATTGAAGGGCCTATTTGTTATAGCAGCAAGAGATAACCTACCTAATACAGTCACATCGTCTATCATGTACACTTAGCTGTATACATGGCCTGGCCAAATTCATTCTTTTTTTTTAATTGTCTTATTGCTTAAAGTATTACAAAGAGTATTATATATTCTTGATGAAGAGGTGGAGATGCCACTTTTGTGGATGAACCACTCCATGATAAAAGGTAGAGAATAGTCCATGTGTACCATTTTTTAAGTTGGCACATAAAATTAATCTTCACAATTTGCTTGCTTGCTTTTTTGCTCATTTTTTAATTAAATAATTTATTTATTTCTTGGTCCTTGGGGGTCATTATTTCCACAGGATTCATCTAATCCAAAACCTGTGGTGACCTGGAATGTCCCAAACTCACATGCCAGCTCTCCCAGGGGCTAGCTAATAATGGTGCTTTACTACAAAGCCTCCAGTTCTGCCTGTGTGACTGACTGGAGATACCCAAGTCATAGGTTTATTACTAAAATTAATTGGGAGAGAAATACACTGACAAGCTCTCTAAACACAAGTTCATATTGAAATTATTTAAAATTCTATTTATGTATCAGAGTTCCAACCTTTCAAGCAAATGAATGAGAAAATAAAAAATTTCTCATGTGAAGCACACTAGTTATAAGTAACTGGCATATTTGAGTAAAGAAAGATCAAATTAATAAATGAACTTTATAGTGAGTGGACAATGATTTTTAAGGTAAAGAGAAGCTTTGAAAACCACAACAGATGATTATTGAAGAGCCCAGGAACAGTGTCAAAGTTAAAGTACACAGAATATTCAACCCTAAATTCAAGGTCATTAACACACCCCTGATTTTTCTCCAGTGAATCCTGGGGGAATGCCAGGCAGTTTGGGGGTCCTGTGACAACTGACCCAAGGGAGCCCAGGTTCCCACCAGGCAACAGTCCAACATCACTGGAGTTCCCAAGATCAATATCCATGAGTCTTAAATAATTCTACCCATGGGACAAAGGTGGAAATTTATTAACTTCAGGCCTGTTTCTTTTCAGACCCTCCCCTCCAGAAATTAAAAAAAATTCTGTGGTCCTGCCTCATTCAAGGTCAAACTGTTACAAACTGTTAACTGAAATTAGTAATGACTCCTGGTAGAAACTTCTTAGGCCAGGCCACCTTTGACCCAAATGGAGCATCCATTTTCTCATTGAACTAAAGATTTTCTGGGTCAGCAAATCTCCAGAGAACACAGCACCAAGATCTAGCAAAGCCCATATCATAGGCACCTTGCAATATGCTTGATTTATGAAAAACAATGTCATTTTCTCTTGCTTCTTTGATAATAAATGTATGTGTTCTTATAAGCAGCAGCGTAGTTTTATATGCAAAGACTTTTACATCTTCAATTCTTTTTGTCTTCCTGTGAGAACTGGGACAAGAAAACTTTATAGTGTGCTTTGATTCTCTTTGTAATAAAGGCTGGATGGTTAGCTTTCTTGGTGCAGCTTTCCATGGTAGACAGCTCTGTTTTTTAAAAATGTGCAAGAAATTAATTTTATGAACACTTTGTTCATATTGCTTCTCTACCACTTTTTCCAGGAATGCCCCAGCGGTGTTGTTAACGAAGACACCTTCAAAGAGATTTACTCACAGTTCTTTCCACAGGGAGGTGAGTACGGATGAGGACTTGTTAACGTACTCTCGGTTAGAATTATGCTTGCAATCTCTTTTTCTTTTTCCACTTGGTGCTGCTTTGGCCTTGGGGAGGGGCACTGTGGTAATCATGCAGCTGTCTCTCTTACCCTTCATATACACTCTTTCTTGGTCTGTGTGGGGCAGGCTGAGCTTCAGCCTCAACCCCATGTTCTAGAACTTTCTCTGTGGTGTTTGCTCATCAGTAATTGTTCATTGTTCTTCCTGTGATGGGGAGTGAAGCAGGCATGGACCTACATGGCCATTGGGTGAGGTCACTTCTCTTTGGGTGTTGATCTTGTATCCTAATCCCTTGCTGACTACTTATGCCTGCAATCTTCGGTTTGGTTCATCTTTCAGGGTATAACTACATTTTTAATCATGATGTAGAAGAATTAATATACAGCATGCAAGGGTACATGAGTTTCACTATATCCTAAAAGTAAACTACTTACAAATGAGCAACTATCGATGAGCTTGGTCTTTAGTTTAGCACAAGTGGTATCATTGGTGCCTAGAACTGTGGCTCTCAAATGCACAGTACTTTTGTTGTTATTTTTTAAATTTATCTTTATTGTTGAAATTATTACAGATATCCCCTTTTCCTCCCCCATGGGCCCCTTTGCACAGCACTTTCTGACTATGACGGCCTGGTCCCATGCCTCCAAGCTCTCCCATGCATTTTCGGTGTCATTTGATTCTCCCAACTCTCAAAATTAGGACAAATGTAATTATCCTCAATTTACAGATGTGAAATCTGGGGCTTAGAGAAATTAAATGGCTTGCTGGGGGCCACACATCCATTAAGTGGCAGATCTGGGTTAGAAACTAGATTTCTTTGGAGCCTCGCCTAGGGTCCTTTCTGCTGTTTTTCTATTTTTAGGTAACTCTACTATGACCACCACCCCCCATCTGAGAAAAATGAATACCACGCTAGATATTATTTTAATTGGAAAGAAAACAGGAGTGCAAAATATAATGCATATGTGTTAGAGATGAATGAAGGTCACTAGACATTTCTGTTTGTCCTGCAATCGCCCATCAGGATGCCCAGCTCATGTGTTAGGTGCTGGTAATGTAAGAGTAATGGGATGGGGTACCTGCCCCCAAAGAATGGTCTAGTCTACTGTAGTAGGTGAGCCATGTCAAAATTAAGTGTGTGAGGATAGAGAGCTAAAAAATACTATTGTGGGAGTACAAAGTAGGACAATTCGAGCAGCTGAAGGAAAGGGGGGATATGAAAATGAGGCCATCCAGACAAATTGAATCTGGGCTGATATAAGCACCATTTATCAGGCATCTGGCATGTGTCGGACCCTGTCATGCATTACCCTTCACCTTCCAACAACCCTAGAAATGATTCTCCCTTTTTAATAAATGCAGAAACTAAGGTACAGAGAGGTTCATCCATTTCCTCTTCAATAACTTTTTTTTACTGCTGTCCACTGAAAAGAATTCCCTATCATCTCATGCCAAAATAACTCAATCGTCTCTAAAATCATCTCCCTGATTCTGACTGTCCTCCCTGCTTACCTATCATGGTCAATTCTCAACTCAAACTGAGTGATCCTGCCAGATCATGTCACCACTCTGCTCTATCTTTGTCCCATCAGAGCAGAGGCCACAACCGACATAGGACCTACAGGTTGAGCTTACTAGTCTCCTGCTCCCTCTCTGACTCATCCTTCACCATTCTCCCTGTGGACTCACTAAGTTTCAGTTACACTGGCCTCCTTACCCTTCGTTTGAACTTACTGTTCCTTCTGCCTGGAACTCTCTTCTCTCAAATATCCATTCAATGCCTCACCACCTTTGTTTTTATTCAAATGCCACCCTCCCTTGTCAGTTACACTGGCCTCCTTACCCTTCGTTCCCCCAACGTGGCCATCATATTGCTGCGCTTGTGGCCTTTGAACTTACTGTTCCTTCTGCCTGGAACTCTCTTCTCTCAAATATCCATTCAGTGCCTCACCACCTTTGTTTTTATTGAAATACCACCCTCCCTTAAACTGCAACCCCTTAAACATTCCCCTTCCCCATTCCCTGCTTTATGCTTTTAGCACTCAAGAGCACCTAAAGGTATATACTATTTAACCTCTTTTTATTATGGTTTATTGTCTCTTTCCCCACTGGAATGTCACCTCCAGGAGAGCAGAGTGTTTTGTCTGTTTTGTTCACTGCTGTACCCCCAGGTTGTGGAACAGTGGCTGACAGGTAGCAGAACTGCATAAGCATTCCCTGCCTACATGAGTGAACAGGTGAATGACTGAGTGACTCACCTCGCCTGGTGGCTATAGCAATACAATGGAGTCATTGCTATAATAGGCATTTTGAAAGTTTACAGCACCTAAATATTAGTTATTTCCTACAAAAATTAGATTCTCTTCTGGATTTCAATACAGTTGGTATTAGCAATTTCAGTGGGTTGAAAGTGATTTCGTACATGGATTGTCGAAATAGAAATTTTCATTTAAGATGGCCTTTTAAGAGAAGTTAATTAGAATTCAATTCTAAGAAAACACAGTGTGGCCTATTATTATAGGATTTAGATATGCTGTGTGAGACAACTCCACTCGCTATCTCATTACTAAGGGGCCCATAGACAGGAACTGATTGGTTATGGAGACCACTGCCAGATTGTAATGGGTCCAGTGTCAGCATTAATAAAGAATTTGGAATATTATTTGATTAACTCTTGTATTTCTAGATTATTAAAAGCCATGGAATTTTTAAAGAAAAATCATACTTACTATATATTTAAGTGTCTGCCAACATATTGATAGGCAATAATATCAAAGCACCTAGCACAAATGGAAATCTTTACTTTTTATTATCTCCAATGAAAGTTGTTACATGATACAAATTAGATACAGTTCCACATTAAAAATTAATCTTCACTTGAAAAATAACACTTTGGCATTAAAGAACATTCACTTAAGCACAATTCTTTGCAAAGGATTCTTGTTACAAAATCCAAAGGGATTTGGAGAAAAATTACTTTTGTACTCTTAAAAAATCTTTGATTATTCACGCTAATTGAATGCATAAATCTAAAAGTACCAGGCATAAATAAAGGAAATGAAATATTTTCAAGAATAATAATGTGCCATTTAAAAAATTACTATCATGCATGCAAATGGGATCATGCAGCACTCCTACAAAAGGGAAAAAGTCCTAAGAAAGAACAGCATCTCCAATGGCAGGAAAATTCATACTGTGGCCATCTTCACTCTCCTGTGAATCCATTCACTTAAGTTGCTGATCTGAAAGCAACAGGTGTGTCTCATTATGAGCAGTAACAATGATGGCTCCATCAATCACAATGTCTCACCCTTTCCGACAGGAAGATGCCTTGTCTCATCTACAGCACCTCCTGCAATTTGTATTGTGTCAGGCTCTTCGTTTTCTCTGTTGCTTAGCAAGGCGGTCTACCGCGCACAGCTCGTTTGGTGTTCTGGATGTCAGCACAGCAAGATTCAACAGAAGCTTCTTATTTGCAAGGGATAAAGTCTGCCTGCTATAAAACAAGCCGAGTGGACGTTGTATATTGATGCCTTTACCTAGATCATTACTTTTTCAACTTTACATACAGTGGAAGCTTTAGCATGGATGCTCTCAGCTTACTAAGCATTTTTAAAGATCATAAAAATTGCCATTTCCTGGGCTACTCCTGCTTACGTTGTAAGAATTTTGCACTTACTTTGACTATACTGGGCAGCCGATAAACAGCTATTGAAGGAATGAATGAATGAGCTACAGTTAAAAAATTCTAAGTCAACAAACATTTATTGATCAGCCACTATATTTAAGGCACTTGAGGCACTTAGATGGGTTTGATGGACATAAAGATTTTTCTTTTAATTTTTCAAGTAACTCCATCACTGAATATCTAGGATGATATTTGTAAGAAATTTCAGTATAGATTCATACTATGGCCATCTTCTATACTGAAATTTATATACTGAAATCTATAAAGGGCTTGTTGAACAGAAACCACTATTTATGTATATGAACCTGCCTTACCATAGCAATGGTGCCATGAACTCTATATTCAAATGCTCTATATTCAAAAGTCGATTCCATACATTGTGCTTCAGTTCAGGTAGGGAGTAGGGATTTGTGGTGGGAAGAAAGAAATAAACTAGATTGGTTTCAACACTCAGATCTAAAACATGATCATCTAATATTCTGAAATGAATGTGTATCAATGAAAGGGCTAATTGGTTTGTATCATCATGTGGTCTGGAAATAATTGGGTTAAGGTCACTGGACTAAGTCAAGAGTCCTGAGTTTGTGGCTAGACTATACTGGGCAGCCGATAAACAGCCATTGAAGGAATGAATGAATGAGCTACAGTTAAAAAAATTCTAAGTCAACAAACATTTATTAATCAGCCACTGTATTTAAGGCATTTGAGGCACTTAGATGGGTTTGATGGACATAAAGATATTTCTTTTAATTTTTCAAGTAACTCCATCACTGAATATCTAGGATGATAAGCTAATATTCTGAAATGAATGTGTATCAATGAAAGGGCTAATTGGTATGTATCATCATTGTGGTCTGGAAATAATTGGGTTAAGGTCACTGGACTAAGTCAAGAGTCCTGAGTTTGTGGCTAGACTATACCAAGACCAAGGTGTGTTACTCAAGTGGTTTATTTCTCTGGGTCTCAGGTTGTTTCTCTGTGAAATGGGGGACAACATTTGTGTAATATCTATAAAATGTGGAACAAAGTATCCTCGGCTTTCTCTCTGCTCCAATAATCTTTATTTCTAAGAGTTGGTATGGAGATGTCTTGATTTTATTACTGACTCTACCATTAACTAACGAGGTGACCTTAGCTAAGCCACTGAAAGCACCTGCACTTATTGTTCACCTTTGTTAAACATACATACATAGTTAAGTGATATCCAAGATCCCCTTCTATCCTAAGAACCCATACAGTTTCCCCCACCTGTAAGATTTCAACTTCCCAAGTAAAATTATAAAAAAAACTGAGGCAATCTTGGCGTATCAAATTCAGTAGCTGTTTATGTTATATGTCAGGAAATGTGAACTATCAGGTGATATGGAGAGAACAGAGATTACCAATATCTTTTGAGCCTTGAACTGTATTGAAATCTAGAATTTAAGATTCTACTTATTCATCCTTTTGGCAAATATTTACTATTATCCCAGAAGAATGCAGTCAAATGGAACCAGACCATAGGACTTTTGTGGGCAGTTTTCCTTTTCTTCACCCACCTCTATGCCCAGCCAGATTCTTCAGTGCCTTGGCTCCTTCCTCTTGCCCAGTCAAAGCAAGTAGCATCATTCCCCTTCTTTAAAAGCTTGCAGTGTCGCTGAAACCGGTTTGGTTCAGTGGATAGAGCGTTGGCCTGCAGACTGAAAGGTCCCAAGTTCGATTCCGGTCAAGGGCATGTACCTTGGTTGCAGGCACATCCCCAGTAGGAGATGTGCAGGAGGCCTTTTCTTCACCCACCTCTATGCCCAGCCAGATTCTTCAGTGCCTCGGCTCCTTCCTCTTGCCCAGTCAAAGCAAGTAGCATCACTCCCCTTCTTTAAAATCTTGCAGTGTCTCCAAAGGCCAGCCAGCAGTCCAAAGTCCACCTGAATCATCAATGCCTTTCCAGACACAAATCTACTAGTCCATCGAGCATGAGGTTCTATTAATTAGAACGCCAGTCACTTAAACATACAACAGAGTTTATAAAAAAAAATAGGAAGCTTTTCAGGTGAAAATATATTACATTTGTAAAAATAATTGGTCACATGTCTTTAAGGTAGCTGAAATAAAAGTGTCTTGTCTATGAAAGAATACCTAATATTTATTGAACATTTAATATATACCTAGGACTGTTCTAAGTACTTTGCATATAGTATTTCATCTAATCTTTTCGTAATGACTCTATGAAGTACATATTGTTACAGTTTTACTGGAAACTGAGTCACAGAGAGATGAAACAACTTGTCCAAGGTCACGCAGTTACTATTTGGTCGAGCTGAGATTCAAGTTCAGGCAGTCTGACTTGACTACACTATTAACAACTGCTCTCTGCACAGAGTGCCTAGGCTGTTAAACTGCTTCACTTCCCAGAGAATTGCAAAGGTACATTTAGAAGAACAAGAAGTCCTCTGTACCATGTTAGGGCAGACCTTTAGAGTGTCTGTCCCACATGTCAAACTTTAAAGCTAGAGCATTTGAGAAGAATGGTAATTATTTATGTCCATGTTTGTTAAATTTAAAAAATTCTCAGCACTGTTTGTTCTGAGCCATTATTCATGGTGAATTCTACTTGCTACAGTAAAAGCATTCACTCTGGTTGTATAAATAGGGTAACAAGAGACCTGCTTAATAAAGCTCATTATAAAATATGCAAAATCTCTTTTTTCTCCTTGAAAATATACGACTTGTCATCTGATATCTCCATAGGGCACTAAATCGTTCCAGAACTCTGTGTAAGAGTACTGTTGAGAGCAAAACAACTTTGCGAATAAAATAGGCTGCCAATTCTCGATAACTCTGTACCAGAACGTCCCAACAATTTCGCTGAGTTGGTTGCAATTAACCCCTGGTCCCATATTCAAAGATTTCTTCCTGCAACCCACCCATACCTGATGGACATCCACTCTACATATAGGGTCTTTATATATTATTCAGACCCAATTGTAGTAGCTGTTTAGTTCATTGAAAACAGTGTTAATAATTCATACGTTTAAAAATAAGCAATTCCTTATATCATATTTAAAGCTCAGAGATGAAAGAAAATTCTACCTTCATTTTGAGAAACTGAATGTACAATCTACCTCATGAAGTATATGGCCTTCAATATCGTTAACCACTGGGGTAAAGCATTCAGGAACAATAATCCATAAGTAGCCACAGGCACTTGAGAGCAGGGAAGGAAGTTTGCATGACCTCTGACCTCCCTTATTTGGGGAGGACAATTACCTATTCCAGCTACTATGACTTAGTGTTTTTGACAACCTTTGAAGAGCAATTCATAAAGTAAAAGGTGAATAGAAGTTTTGTTAAAATCCCAATAAAAATAAAGGTTAAAAGTTCTAAAGCAGAAATGGATTTTTAACGGAAGATAAAGGCTAGAGCCAATGAGCTAAAAGGTTACAAGTTTTGTTAATATAAAAAAAAAGGTTAAGGTAAAAGGCTAAAACCCATGAGATGAAACATTTAAAATAATCAAGTAGATTTGATCAAGAGTCAAGCACACAAGCACTTAAAAATGAAAACTGTGCACTAAGAAAAGAAAACAGTAAGAAAAAGTCTGTACTTTTAAAATAGAAAAGCACAAAGCTCAGAGATTAGGGAGACAAAGGAGAAACAGAAGAGGAAGGAAGGCTTACAGGGAAAAAAAAAACCTATGAAGGGGAAGGGGTGGATTTCAGAGTACTTTAGTGTCATTAGGCAGCATGATAAGACATTGGGGACAGAGAGCCTTCCAAAACTGATTCAGAGCCCCAAATCCCACCCAGGACCCAGCCAGGGCAGGGGCTCCCTGCTGCTTGCCACCAGGAACTTTTAAGGCCACACAACCCCCTTCCAACAAGGGGACAGACACTTGCCAAGTCACTGCTGGCTCAAATTTACTGGCTATGGGCTAGCCTGGATTTTTAGTGAGAAAGATCCGAGTTATGTGCCACTCTACTCCTTATTGACTGTGTGACTTTGGGCAAGTTTCTCAACCTCTCTGAGTCTCAGTAGCTTAACTAAATTATGAAATTGAGGAACGACACTAATAATAGCAATTCGTCTGTGTCTCATTCGTAGTATTTTTATTCTTTTACTTCTAGAGATTACCCCTGCCAAGCACTAAGCTATTTCCAGATGGTCTCACTTAATCCTCCCACCCACCTATGGTACTAATGACTCCTCCCGGAGCCAGTAACGTCATTCAAGACACCCAAGTGTTCGGATCATTTCTAGCCAGAAAGTTACCGAGGTGTCTGCCATCCATGGCCTCTATGTAGGTAGCTCACTCCTGTGAATCTCAAATTACAATCCTCTACTGAAAGGAGGCGGGCAACTAGGAAGAAAGCACCAGTTAACAGAGAAAATTTTCCTGCTTGGCCTAGGACTTTGGCATGTTATACAAGTCTTACGTAGGATATTGAAACGCTGACTTAATAATATTCCCTTTTCAACATTTCAGACTCTACAACGTATGCACATTTTCTGTTCAATGCGTTTGACACAGACCACAATGGAGCTGTGAGTTTTGAGGTAAGTCTCGCACCACCAGTTAACGGAGAAAATTTTCCTGCTTGGCCTAGGACTGGGGCATGTTATACAAGTCTTACGTAGGATATTGAAACGCTGACTTAATAATATTCCCTTTTCAACATTTCAGACTCTACAACGTATGCACATTTTCTGTTCAATGCGTTTGACACAGACCACAATGGAGCTGTGAGTTTTGAGGTAAGTCTTAGACTTTTTCTTTATTGTGACTTGACTTCAGACACTGAAAGGGATTTAATCTTTTTAGTTGGAAATTTTGAGCTTGATTTTTAATTTTTTGTTTTGAGCCTTTTATTCGGTGGATTTTTTTCATCTTTTTATCAATTGTTGATAATATTACATATTCCCCTTTGTTCTCCCATTGGCCCCTTATGATCCTCTCCTCCCCACCGACCCCAGGCCTCCACTACCCTATTGTCTGTGTCCATGGGTTATGAATATATGCATACAAGTTCTTTGGTTGATCTCTTCCCATTCGCCCACCCCTTTTATTCTTTTTTTTATTATTATGGTAAGAATGTTCAACATGAGATCTACCCTCCTAACAAATATTTAAGTGTACAATACATTACTGTTGACTATAAGTACAATGTTGTACAGCAGATCTCCAGAGCTTAGTGATCTTGCTTGACTGAAACTTTTTATGCCTGTAGAGATCCTGGTTGCAATTCTTTCAGATAAATATTCGGAAGTGGGATTGCTGAATCATATGGCAGTTCTATTTTTAATTATTTTGAAGAACCTTCATACTATTTTCCATAGTGGCTACACCATTTTGCATTCCTATTAACAGTGTGCAAATTTTCCAAATCCTCCATGTCCTCCTCAACACATCACCTTTCAGTTTTTTCATCCTGATACATGTGAGATGATATATTATTGTGGTTTTTATTTGAATTTCACTGGTGATTAGTGATGCTGGATATTTTTAATATACCTGTTGGCCATTTGTATATATTCTTCAGAGAAATAAGTGTTCAAGTCCTCAGCTTATTTTTAAAATTGAGTTACTAGAATTTTTTTTATATTGAGTTATAGGAGTTTCTTATATATTTTGGAGATAACACCTTATCAGATATATGGTTTATAAATATTTTCTCCTATTCTGTAGGATCCCTTTTCACTTTGTTGTGCCTTTTGCTGTACAGAAGCCTTTTTAGTTTGATGTAATTCAATTTATTTATTTTTTGTTGTTGTTGCCTGTGCTTTGGTGTCTTATCCATAAAATCATTGCCAAGACCAATGTCATGAAGTTTTCCCCCAACTTTACTTCTTAGAATTTTATGGTTTCAGGTCTTAATCTATTTTAAATAATAATTGTGCATAAAGTCAGGATCCAATTTTATTATTTTAGGTGTGTATATATCCATTTTTTCTAACATGATTTGTTAAAGAAACTATCCTTTTCCTTTCCCCATTGTGTATTGTTGGCAGCCTTGTCAAAGATCAGTTGACTGTATATGCAAGGGTATATTTCTGCACTCCTATTCTGTTCCATTGATCTATATGTCTGTCTTTATGCCAGTACCATACTGTTTTCATTACTATAGCTTTGTAATATATTTTAAAATCAGGAAGTGTGATGCCTCCAACTTTGTTCTCTTATTCAGGATTTACTTGGATGTTTCTGGTCTTTTGTGGCTCCATTTGAATTGTGGAATGGTGTTTTATAAAAAACACCATTGGAATTTTGATAGGCATTGCATTAATCTTCAGATAGCTTTAGATAGTATGGACATTTTACCAATATTAAACCTTTTAGTCCACTAACTCTCCATTTGTTTGTGTCTTCTTTAATTTCTTTCATCAGTGTTTTATAGTGTTTGATATACAAATCTTTCATCTTCTTAGTTACATTTATATCTAAGTATTTTATTCTATTTTTTTGGTGCTATTGTAATTTCCTTTTGGATAGTTCATTGTTACAGAAATTCAACTGCTTTTTGTGTGTTGATTTTGTTTGCAGCTTCACTGAATTTGTTTACTAGTTCTAGCAGTTCTTCATAGACTCTATGATTTTCTGCATATAAGATCATGTCATCCGATTTCTTTTTCCTCACTAATGTCTCTGGCTAGGACTTCCAGCACTGTGTTGAAAAGAAGTGGCAAGAGTGGCTATCCTTGTCTTGCTTCTGATCTTAGAGGGAAAGCATTCAGTTTATTATCATTCAGCATGATGTTAGCTGTCGGCTTTTTATATATGGTCTTTATTATGTTCAGATAATTTCCTTCTATTCCTAGTTTGTGGTGAGTTTTTATCATGGATGTGTGTTGAACTTTGTCAAAGGCTTTTTCTGCATCTATTGGCATGATCAGGTGGTTTTTATCCTTTACTCTGTTAACATGGTATGTTACATCTATTAATTGTCTTATGTTGAACCATCCTTCCATCCCAGGGATTAATCATACTTGGTCCTGGTATATGGTCCTTTGAATGTGCTATTGTTTGACTTGCTCATATTTGGTTGAGGATTTTGTATCTATATTTTCAGGCATATTGGCCTGAGTCTCCTTTTCTTGTGATGTCTTTGTCTGGCTTTAGTGTCAGGGTAATGCTGGCCTCATAAATGAATTTGGAAGTATTCCTTACTCATCAATTTTTTGAAAGAGGTTGATTAATTCTTTAAATGTTTGGCAGAAATCACCAGTGCAGCCATCTGGTCCTGGGCTTTTCTTTGTTGGGGGTTTTGGATTACTGATTCAATCTCCCAGTTATAGGTCTGTGCAGACTTCCTTTTTTCTTACATAATTTAGTCTTGGTACATTGTATGTCTCTTGAAATTAACCTAATTTTTCTAAGTTCTTTAGTCTGTTGGCATAGAGTTGTTTTTAGTAGTCTCTTATAATTCTTTTTATTTCTGCAGCATTAGTTGTAATGTCTCCTCTTTAATTTCTGATTTATTTATTTATTTGAGTATTCTATCTTGTTTTTAAATATGTTTTTATTGATCTCAGAGAGAGAGAAAGGGAGAAGGATAGAGAGATAGAAACATCGATGAGAGAGAAACATCCATCAGCTGCCTCCTGCACGCCCCCTACTGGGGATGGAGCCCACAATTCCAGAATATGCCCTGACCTGGAATCAAACTGGTGACCTCTTGATTCATGGGCCGATGCTCAACCATTGAGCCACACTGGCCAGGCAAGTCTTTAATCTTTTTTTTCTCTTAGTCTAGCTAATTGTTTGTCAATTTTGTTTATCTTTTCAAAATATAAAATAAAAATCAGTTTCATTGATTTTTTTTTCTATTGTCTATTTCATTTATTTCTGCTCTGATTTTTATTTTCTTTCTTCTGCTAATTTTAAGCTTAGTTTATCCTTTTGCTACCTCCTTGAAGTGTACAGTTACATTATTTATTTGAGATATGTCTTCCTTTTTCATGTTGGCATTTATTGCTATAAACTTCCCCCCTAGTACTTCTTGATAATTTTTAAGCACACACACACACTGAAAAAAAAGCCCAAGAATTTATTCTTCCCATCATTTTATTGTCACAAAACTATCCTTATCTTTTAAAAGAAGTGCAAATTACAACACACATTTACTTTGCTGTCTAATATTATATATCTGTTTTTACAAGAAAAGTACATTTCCCAAATTACATGACAACAATCCCAGAAGACAAACAATTTAACTAACCTTTAGGGCATCTGCTATGGGTCTATAACTCTGGTAGGCCTTTGAAATACAAAGCTGATAAAGTCAAAATCCTGCCTTCTAAGGCTCAGAAAGTGGGGGAGACAAGAAAGAAATGAAATATAACAGAATGCTATATTCACCAGCCTGACAATTTTACAAGGAGATCCCTTTTCAAATTATGTACATTAAATTATTTGTATTTAATTTTGTTTATGAAATGTATTTAATTTTTTATGAAATTAAAGAAATAGATAGTTTATTTCTGGAAATTTTCATTTAATAATTTTGGACTGTGGTCAACCATGGGTAACTGAACCCAAGGGAAGCAAAAGTTGTGGATATGGGGGGACTGCTCTAGCAACTATTTATTCTGAGTCCGGACAGGAGCTGATACAAGCCCGAAGTACAATTGGGGTCACTGGAGATGAAAAGGAGGAGACAAGATCAAGAGACGTGAAACTGAGTAGAATTATCTTTCAATACAACCTGTCATGTTTGGGAGGTGAAGTTCATTCATTCACCGCCAGCTGCCTGGAAGCGGGAGCTTTGTGAGGTCAGGGTGAAAGGACAAAGGCACAGCTCTCTGAGATGTCACTCAGTCAGTGGCCGCAGGGGCAGAGGCACCAGGACAACCAAGTGTCTGCTCACAAGTACGAGGGTCTCATGCAGATTGAATGCTGGTGAAATGAAGAATCTGGGCCAGGAACTTCATGTCCCCTTACATACCTTAACCAAGACATACCAGGGCCAAGAGAAGAGTAGAAGCTGGCGGTGGCTCAGTAGGAGGTGTGGACTAAGAAGACTGCAGGCATCAAGGCCAGGGCAATGGGCTTTATCTCGAATGTGGCAGCAGCAGGTATCGGGAGGGAGGGGGAGAGAGGAGGGAACAGAGGAGACACGTGAGAGTGTCATAGGTACCAGGGCCCCACTGACGATAGCTTACAATCACCCCATGATAACGTGTGCATTAGCATGTACTGCACTTAACCTACAAGATGAGTTCCGGCACAGCCTTAGTGTCGCTCTACTATGGAAGTCAACGTCTCCAGTTCACCTAATGAAGTCGTTCAGTGCTAGTTTGCAGAGAATGAGTAAGGCACAAACTACGAGCAGTTTCATTTACTTGAAATTACTTCTGTGTCAGAAATGAAACATCAATTACCTATAGCACATTGTATCTAATTTCATATGTAAATTTAGTCTGGTGTTAATGATACGGGCCCATGCATAGCACTGCTGCTGTAATATTTATGCAGAATGCCGGTAATTATGATGAATGTTGATTGTAACTTGGAAAATTAGCTGTAATGGCTATATACTATAAGCATGCTGGTAAATGTCTTTCTTTTGAAGGCAAACGAATGGCTGAATTAATAAATGCTATATTAAAATCAAATTTAGCGCTAGGCTCTTGTAGTTCTTTTTCTAAATTGATTAGCTACCTGGAAGGTCTCTAGAAAACGAGCGTGATTAGGCAATGAACATATTTTCAGTAGCAACAGCATCCTGAGAGGTGCAGCAGCGACCGTTCTGACTCCCCAGTAAAGGGAAATGGGCTTTTCTGCTTCATTTCCTCAAAGCCTGGAGGCAGAGTGAATGAAACAGGAGGGGCCTGGATCCAGATATGACTGGATCGAAACCCCACTCTGCTCCCAAGTGGCCAGGAGACCATGGGCTGAGTGTGTGAACCCCCCGGGCCTCAGTATTCAGGTCTGTAAGCCATCGGCAGGCAAAGCTACTTCACAGGAGCGTGTAAGGATGAACGAGTAAGAATGTCCGTCAAGGGCTTGGCACCAAATACGTGCTCAATATTTTTAGACATTAAACACAGCACTTATTACATGGGGGATTTTTCTAACAAAGCCAGTGAATAATGATATGGGTGATCTTGTTAAACAACAATCTCGTATCAATAAATGTATTCGAGCAAAAGCCAGGGGATTGCTCTGTCTGTGGTGCTATGGAAGGTAGTTCTGCATCTGATTATATAACAAGCATTTATTATGTGCCAGTCACTATACTACGTGTTTAAAAATAACAAACAATAATAATAGCTACACACAATAGTACTAACTGACCCTTCTTCAGCAGTCATTATGGGCAGGCCTTGTGCTGAGGGAATTACATATACTAACTTAGTAATCTTCATAGGGACTATTATCATCTCCTTTTTAGCAAATGAATCACAGAGAGGGTGAGCAACCTGCTCAAGGTCACACAGCTAGTAAGTAGGAGAACCAAGATTCAAACTCAGGCAGTCTGGCCCCAGAATGCACCTCTTAGTAACTGTGCCTCCTGCCTGTGAGGTGGACATGGCCCTCCAGCCTGACCTGAGATCCCCAGGGCCAGCTGAGTTTTGACATTCAGTCTTGCAGGTTCAGAAAGGTGAAGTGCGCACATGCTCGCTGTGTTTAATGTCTCCAGCAGGGTCTGCAGCATGCTGCAGATGTGTGAGCTTCGTGCAGCAAAAATGTGACAAATGATAAATGTGGCAGAGACTGCTGCTGATCACCAATGTCCATGTGCTTCACTTTGCGATCACATGACTAGGCATAATCCCAGCCTGCCCTGCAGTTAGCTAGGGCTATGATTAAGTTTTAACCCATGGGCTGGGGGTGGAAGTGACCACATCTCCTCCCTGTCTCTTTCCATCTGTGGAGTGTGAGGTCCCAGATTTCAGTTAGCCTCACAACCGAGTAGGAGGAGTCTGGATCTCTGACTGCATGGAATAGAGCCCCCTCCCCACTCGTGTTTCACTGTTTATGAGTGACAAATAAGCTTATATTGTGCGAAGCCAATAAGATTTACAAGTATTGATATAGCTGTTAATGTTCTCTGATTGGCAATAAATATAGGTTACAGATAGATGATAGATGATAGATAGATAGATAGATAGATAGATAGATAGATAGATAGATGATAGATAGATAAGATAGATAATAGATATATATAGTTTAGCCTTTAGCCTGGCTGGTGTGGCTCAGTGGTTGAACGTCGACCCGTGAACCAGGAAGTCATGGTTTGATTCCCTGGTCAGGACACATGCCAGGTGTGCAGGCTTGATATCCAGTAGGGGGCATGCAGGTGGCAGCCAGTCAATGATTCTCTCTCATCATTGATGTTTCTATCTCTCTCTCCTTCTCCTTTCCTCTCTGAAATCAATAAATATTTTTTAAAGAAATAGTTTCATGTTTGTTCACTTCAGGTTTTGACACCAAATAAGTTTAGTACCAAAATTTGCCACCTCCCTCTATCTTCACAATAAAATATGGGGGTTTTGTGGTTTTCTTAGTTTGTAAAAGAATTATAGAGGAAGGTGGTAAATTGCAGATAAAAAGTGAAGGACCTGTATTACTAGCCACAATTTATTGATGACAAATCCCAAACTTGGGAGGTTAGTGACTTGTCCAAAGCCATTCAGTTAATAAATGGCAGAACCAGGATTGAACCCAGCTCTGCCTGAGTCCCTAAAATCCTATGGTTTTAACCAGGGCTCAGCAAATTTCTGAAACAGGCCAAATAGTAAATATTTTTAACTTTGCAACACATATCTTCTCTATTTTATCTAATCAATTCTGCTGTTGTAGCACAAAAGCAACCACCGACAAATTCTAAGTAAATTGGCATAGCTGTGTCCCAATAAAACTTTATTTACAAAAACATATTTGACCCCTGGGCCATAGATTCACAGCCCCATTCTTTTTAAAATGTTTATTATTTTTAGTTATTTATTAAATTGATTGAGTTGACATTGCTCAACATGAACAAATAGGTTTAATGTGTGGGTTTCTATGTTACAAGGTCTGTATATTGCACTGCGGGCCCCCCACCCAAAGTCAAATCTTCTGTACCCTTTTTTAGGACCCCCTTCCCCCCCCCTCACTCCTTCCCTCTGGCAACCTCCACACTGCTCACAGCCCCATTCTTAATCAACACAATAAACTCCCCACTAACAAGGGAGAGATTGAGCTATAATGTTTGCCAAATGATGTCTAAGGTAAACTTCTATAATGTAATTACTGAGCATTATCACCAACCATTACAGTTACTACTCAGGAATCCATGCCATCCACAAAAATCAGAGCATGTGCTTTGAGTCAGAGGTCTGGGTTCAGTTTCTGGTTCCCCTGCTCACTGGCCACACCCCTTGGCTCAGTCACATATTTTCCCTGAGCCTCCATCTATAATATAAAGACAACAGTGCCTGTTCCCTATGGTTGCCTGAGGCTGACATGAAATAATACATGGAAATTGCCTAGCAAAGGGCCCCACACACATCGTGAACTGTAGTCATTATTACTGTTAAATTTCAAAGTTCCCAGGGCTCTTTAACCCAAGAATTCCACTTCTTTTCTAAAGAAGTAAGTCAAAATAATGGGAAATAGAGAAAAATGTTTTTTACAGCATCATTTATAATGAATAAAAATTTAAATTCATTTTCATATCCAGCAGTAGGGAGTGTGGTTAAATAAATTACAATATATTTTATGACAAAGACGTTTTTCAAACTCCAGATTGCAACCATTAGTAGGTGGTAAAATAAATGTAGAGATGAATGACAAGAATATTTAAAAATTAATGGAAGAAAAATGGAAATAGAGTCATCACTATAGTTTCTGGTGTATAATTTTGTATGCATGTACCTCTGTGTGTGTAATTGTACAAGGCTGCCATTTAAATGTAATTCTTAGTGTGGTTTTGGGTTCAAAATGTTCAAATGTTCAAAAGCCACTGTGATAGTATTCTATACAATGAAGAGATAATATGCAAATGGTCATCACACCCTCACGCAGTAGCCATAATGGCTCAGACACTCAACACTGGGGAGAGAGGAATGAGGACCAGCCAGGCACAAATGAGCTCACGAGAGAGGAATGGGGACCAGTCAGGCACAAATGAGCTCACGAGAGGGAAATGGGAACCAGCCAGGCTTCAGCCCAGGAGAGGGACAAGCCACCGGCCCTGTGATCCCGGGCACCAGCGCCTGTGGCTGCGGCCTGGGCAAAGTCACCTGCCCACGGTCCCCTGCAGCTGCAGCCAGCCCAGGATCCCGGGCACCAGCGCCTGCGGCTGCGGCCTGGGCAAAGTCGCCTGCCCACGGTCCCCTGCAGCTGCAGCCAGCCCAGGTGAAGCTGGCTTGGGTCCTGGGTGCCTGCGGCCGGCCACAGGAGGGAATCTTGGGTTCCGGGTGCGGGGTGAGGCAGAGGCAGTTAGGGGCAATCAAGCCAGCAGGGGAGCACTTAGGGGCGATCAGGCCAGTAGGGGAGCAGTTAGGGGTGATCAGGCAGGCAGGCAGAGGTGGTTAGGGGTGATCAGGCAGGCAGGCAGAGGGGTTAGGGGCAATCAGGCAGGCAGCAGGCAAGCGGTTAGGAGTCAGCAGTCCCAGATTGCGAGAGGCAGTCAGACATCCCCCGAGGGGTCCTGGATTGGAGAGGGTGCAGGCTGGTCTGAGGGACGTTTAATTTTATAAGAATTGGTTTTAAGTTTCCAAGGAATTATTTTCTTTTCTGTGTGAAGAAACATTGCTATCCTATATAATAATAAAACCCTATGCAAATCGACCAAACAGTAGAACGACCAGTCGCTATGATGCACACTGACCACCAGGGGCAGATGCTCAATGCAGGAGCTGCCCCTGGTGGTCCATGCACTCCCACAGGAGGAGCACCACTCAGCCAGAAGCAGGGCTTACTGCTGGTGAGCTCAGTGGCAGTGGCAGGAACCTCTCCCACATCTGAGGCAGCACTAAAAATCGCTTGTGGAGCAGGCCTAAGCCGTCAGGGGAGAAGGCCTAAGCCAGCAGTCAGGCATCCCCCGAGGGGTCCCAGACTGCGAGAGGGTGCAGGCCGGGCTGAGGGACCCCCCACCAAGTGTATGAATGTCATGCACCGGGCCTCTAGTTTTATTAGATTAAACCATATGAAATTATGATTCTTGACAAATAAGGTAAGATCAGCAATTTCATATGGTTCAATCTAACATGTAGTTATTTAAATTAGTCAAAAGAAATTTCCAGAGAAGTGGGGAAATGCTTATCTATTTAAGTGAAATAAACAGAATTATATATATGCTGTATGACCATTACTATAACTATATGCTAAGATAGGTATCAAAAGGAATGGAAATGTGATAGCTAATAGAATTATTTGTTATTGAAATTTTCTTTAATACAGTTTTCTGTATATTTTACATAAGCCAATCATTATATTTATGTGTATATACTAGAGGCCTGGTGCACAAAATTTGTGCACGGTGGGGGGGGGTGTCCCTCAGCCCAGCCCGCACCCTCTCCAATCTGGGAGCCCTCTCACAATTCAGGACTGCTGGCTTCCAACCGTTCACCTGCCTGCCTGCCTGATTGCCCCTAACCACTCTCCTGCCAGCCTGATCAATGCCTAACTGCTCCCTGCCAGCCCAATTGCCCCTACTGCCCTCCCCTGCCGACCTGGTCACCCCTAATTGCCCTCCCCTGCTGAACTGGTCGCCCCTAACTGTTCTCCCCTGCAGGCCCGGTTGCCCCAACTGCCCTCCTCTGCTGGCCTGGTCACCCATAACTGCCCTCCCCTGCCAGCCATCTTGTGTCCACATGTGGGTGGCCATCTTGTGTCCACATGGGGGTGGCCAATTTTGACCACATGGGGGCGGTCATCTTGTGTGATGGTCAATTTGCATATTACCTCTTTATTTTATAGGACTAGAGGCCCAGTGCACAAATTCATGCATGGGTGGGGTCCCTCGGCCTGGCCAGCGATCCAGGGGGAGGGACCACAGGAGGTTGGCTGGTGGGGGGTGGAGGGCTGAGGCCGAGGGAGGTTGGCTATGGGAGCACACTTACCACTAACGGGGCAGCTACTGCATTAAGCATCTGCCCCCTGGTGGTCAGTGCATATTGACTGAAGGCTCAGTGCACAAATTCATGCATGGGTGGGGTCCCTCGGCCTGGCCAGCGATCCAGGGGGAGGGACCACAGGAGGTTGGCTGGTGGGGGGTGGAGGGCTGAGGCCGAGGGAGGTTGGCTATGGGAGCACACTTACCACTAAGCAGGCAGCTACTGCATTAAGCATCTGCCCCCTGGTGGTCAGTGCATATTGACTGGTCGACCAGTCATTCTGGTCATTCCACATTCTAGTTATTCCTGTCGTTTGGTCACTTAGGCTTTTATATATATACTAGAGGCCTGGTGCACGAAGTTTGTGCATGGGCGGGGGGAGGGTCCCCTCAGCCTAGACTGCACCCTCTCCAATCCAGGACCCCTTGGGGATGTCTGACCGCCGGTTTAGGCCTGATCTGGCCTGGTCACCCCACACAGCCTGCTGCTCGGTTGTTTGGTCACCCCTCACTAACCCCCCTGCCGGCCGGGTCGCCCCACGCAGCCTATTTGGTCATCTGTTCGGTTGCGATGGTTGCTTAGGCTCGATGGTCGCTTAGGCTTTTATATAGATAGATAGATTTATTATCATTTGTATTTATGATTTAGGTTTAAAACTCATTAATTTTTAATGGTCTCCAGTGAAATCAAACCAAAGAACTCTCTTTTAATTTAATTGAATTAGGGCTACAATTATTTATCAAGACACTAAATTACCCCAATAGACAGTATTGCACATCAATCAAGATAAGTACATTATCTCTTTTACATGATAACATCAAGCTACAAATCTTGGAAAATATACTTATTATTTTTTAGACACTCTGATGCCTTTTATTCATTCCAAACAAATGGAAACTTTAGGTAGTGCCCCAAATTGTATCTCTCAAAGACTTTAAAGAGTAGCTCAATTACTATGGAAGTTCAACCCCAAACAAAGGGAGGTCACACCAGAGAAAATTAACAACCTTAAAGTAGTTTATGAAACTATGTAAACAAGCATAAAAAAAGTAATATACTAAACACATGTCTAACTCTCCCTATTAAGTCTGCCTCTACCTAGCTAAGTTAACCTTTTGAACCTTTGGCAGGTTATTTAAGGTTGTTTTCCATCTGTAAACAGAACTATTTCTGGCAAATGCTTCCAAATGCAGGTGGGAGAAAAGAGGACTAACGTTCTTGGCATAGTAATCAGCACTAAGGCACCATGTAAAGGTTTATAGGTCAATAGAGCTTGTACTGAATAAGACTAGGTTATCATAAAGTAAGTCTCTATGCCCTTTTCTTTCTTTTGCTTGATTATAAGAGAAGAGAAACCAGAATTCAATACCCATCTCCTTATCATTTTAATAAATTAGGGAATAGGTGCAACATTTTTTTTCACAGATAAAAGTAGGGTAATTGTGTAAAGTACTCTTGAGAGTTATGTATGTGTGTGTGTGAGTGTGTGTGTGTGTGTGTGAGTGTGTGTGTGTGTGTGTGCTCTGTCCCACCATTCCTAGCGGGAGCCCTGAGAACTCAGATGTGCACTGGGGTCAGCCACATGCCAAGTGCAGATCCAAGTGCCCTGGCCAAATGGATAAACCACTTCCTAACTTTACCCATCACTAGAGCCAAAATTAAAGTGCTTCTGCAGAACTGGTTGAGGAAATGAAGGACCTACTAAGAAGGCAAACAAGAAAAACCCACAGGTGACTTTAAAAGTGCTGTCTTTGCCCAGCCAATGTTGCTCAGTGATTGAGCCTCGACCCATGAACCAGGAGAGCACAGTTTGATTCCCAGCAGGACACATGCACGGTTGGGGTTACAGGCTCAATGTCCTGTGGGGCGTGTAGGAGGCAGCCAATCAATTATTCTCTCTCATAATTGATGTTCCTATCTCTCTCCCTCTCCCTTCCTCTCTGAAATCAAATATATATATATATATACACACTAGGGGTCCAGTGCACGAATTCGTGCACCTTGAAAAGAACTGTGGGCCGCAAGGCTGCGATGGACACAGGGGCGGGTCTCGGCCCATCCTCCGCACCCACTCCTGACCCCTCCTGATGCAGCCCCTGGTCACTTGTCTGCCAGCATCCCATCTGTCACTGCCACTCCCACGCACTGACAGCACCGGCCCTGCTCACTCCCACTGCCAGCGTGGATGGATTGGGGCCAGTGTCAGCAGCGGGTACGAATGGCGGCTGCTGCCCCGATTGCCCCTCAGGAGCAGGGGGTGTTGGAGAAGCCCTTAGGGGCGATCGCGGCTGGCAGCTGCCACTTGCACCTGCTGATAGCACCAAGCAATCGGGAATGGCGGCGGGTGCCAGCAGCAGGTGCAAGCATTGTGCTGGACTGTGGCATGTGGGAGCAAAGAATTTTCAATAACCACCAGAAGCTCGCTCTGATGACAGTGACTGGCACTTCGCCTCGGTCTGGCGCCCCTGCTCACCTGTTCCACCATCCCACTGTGGCTGATGACCTGCATGTTCTGTGCTCTGCCGCCTGCTACTGATGCTTGCCATGTTCCACATGCGCCCCCTGGTGGTCAGTGCACGTCATAGCGATTGATTGTTGGGTTGGTCCGCTGTTTGGTCTATTTGCATATTAGCCTTTTATTATATAGGATATATGTTTAAAGTGCTGTCTTTAAATCATTCCTCACCACTGGGGGCTGCTGTGGTTGGTGACAGGGTCAGTACTGATGCTGATTCTTGTAGGCCAGTGGTTCTCAAAGTGTGATCCCAGGACCAGCAATGTGTTAGAAATGTAAATTCTTTATACCTTTTGCCAAACTTCCAGTTATAAATTAGTATGGGGTTGTAATGTACAGCATGACAACTATGGTTATTGTATATTTGAAAAAAATCCATTCATAAGAAAATTAAAAATATAAAACCCTGCTAGGTAAAAAAAAAAAAAAAAAAAAGTAAATTCTTGGGCTCGACCCCAGACCTAATGAATCAGAAACTCTGGATTATTAAAGAATCGTCCTCTTAGGTGGCTGATGACCTGCATGTTCTGTGCTCTGCCGCCTGCTACTGATGCTTGCCATGTTCCACATGCGCCCCCTGGTGGTCAGTGCACGTCATAGCGATTGATTGTTGGGTTGGTCCGCTGTTTGGTCTATTTGCATATTAGCCTTTTATTATATAGGATATATGTTTAAAGTGCTGTCTTTAAATCATTCCTCACCACTGGGGGCTGCTGTGGTTGGTGACAGGGTCAGTACTGATGCTGATTCTTGTAGGCCAGTGGTTCTCAAAGTGTGATCCCAGGACCAGCAATGTGTTAGAAATGTAAATTCTTTATACCTTTTGCCAAACTTCCAGTTATAAATTAAATAAGTATGGGGTTGTAATATACAGTATGACAACTATGGTTATTGTATATTTGAAAAAAAATCCATTCATAAGAAAATTAAAAATATAAAACCCTGCTAGGTAAAATAAAAAAAAAAGTAAATTCTTGGGCTTGACCCCAGACCTAATGAATCAGAAACTCTGGATTATTAAAGAATCGTCCTCTTAGGCCGGTTCAGCTGCTGCCTTGTAAGAAGTGGGGAGGAGCGGTGAGGGGGACAGCTGGGAACCGAATGATTGGCAGCCCCTGGCCTAGTCAGAGGGAGGCAACCTTGCGTGCTAACATCCTAAGGGCCCTTCCGTGTCCAAGTGACTTCTCTTCCATGTGCTCCTCTTGCCTTTCTGGGGTTCTTGTTCCAGGCCTTACCCCCATCCTTTGCAGTGACTTCCCAGGGGCTGCGATGAGCAACAGTACTCAGGACTTAAGCAGGTAGAAAAGTCTAGAAGACATTTCAGGATGGCACAAAGGCCCGAGTAATAAGTATGGGGTTGTAATATACAGTATGACAACTATGGTTATTGTATATTTGAAAAAAAATCCATTCATAAGAAAATTAAAAATATAAAACCCTGCTAGGTAAAATAAAAAAAAAAGTAAATTCTTGGGCTTGACCCCAGACCTAATGAATCAGAAACTCTGGGTTATTAAAGAAATGTCCTCTTAGGCCAGTTCAGCTGCTGCCTTGTAAGAAGTGGGGAGGAGCGGTGAGGGGGACAGCTGGGAACCGAATGATTGGCAGCCCCTGGCCTAGTCAGAGGGAGGCAACCTTGCGTGCTAACATCCTAAGGGCCCTTCCGCATCCAAGTGACTTCTCTTCCATGTGCTCCCCTCACCTTTCTGGGGTGTTGTTCTTGTCCCAGGCCTTTCCCTACTCCTTTGCAGCGACTTCCCAGGGGCTGCGATGAGCGACAGTACTCAGGACTTAAGCAGGTAGAAACGTCTAGAAGACATTTCAGGATGGCACAAAGGCCCGAGTTGTTGAGGATGGTGTAGCCTCGTGTATGTGTTTGGACCTGTTGTTTGGAGTTGCCAAAGGAGCCCTGTGTGTGGTTCTCTTCCTGTGGTCGCAGGCCCGCAGGCTCT
>NW_005371541.1:1209026-1210973 GCF_000412655.1 Myotis brandtii
TTTTTAAAATATATATTTTTATTGATTTCAGAGAGGAAGGGAGAAGGAGAGGGAGAGATAGAAACATCAAAGATGAGAATCATTGATCGGCTGCCTCTTGCATGCCCCCTACTGGGGATCGAGCCCTCAACCCGGGCATGTGCCCTGACTGGGAATCTAACTGTGACCTCTCGGTTAATGGGTAGAGGCGCCAGCCGGGTCTCACGGCTGTTAACTTTGCGGTGCTTCTATTTTGTGCACTTCAAATCTATTACTTAAGTGATCTTTCCGTGTAACTGGCCCAAGGTGAAAACTCCAGCTAATGACGGCAAATAAGAGGCTCCTGACCCAGTCCTGAGAGCCACTGAGTGGGAGTTTGTTACAGCAGCAATAGGAAACCAATAGGCTCAATGACAAAAATGACATGAACAAGGGAAAGGGATTCTACAGCTCTGAGGTAAGTGCTTGAGCTCATCTCAAGCACTTTGTCAAATTGATGCCTTTGTAATTAACTAGTTATTAATACAGCAAAGAGCAAAGGGAGGGCCAAATATTATAGGCATGTTATTTTGGCAGCTTTGCCAGGAAGTTGAAGCTTTACACTCCCCAGGGGTTTGACAAAGGGGAGATAGACAAATGCATGCCCAGTAAAGTTGGGGGAACTAGCAAAGGTACTTGTCTGTCAGTCACAGCTGGGGGCAGAGGTCATTGGCCAGAATGGGTATGACCTCACCTCCAGCACTTAGTGAGGAAAGTTACCCCAACTTTCCCGATAACAAAACTGACAAAGTTGATCTGAAATTGTACCTCAACCCCTAGATATACCCTCAACTTTAAGAGGTAGATGCTATAATCTCCATTCCACAGATATAAAAATTGAGACAACAGGATGTTTGAGAACACAGAGCCAACCAGTGACATAGCTGCCATTTGAATTCAGGCAGTCTGGCTTCCGGCTCCATGCTCATAACCACTGCCCACATGCACATTATAACTTGATTTCTATATACAGGTCACAATTGGCCCGAATTCTAAAGACAGTCCTCATATCTTGTTAACAGATGTTTTTCATGGGAAGAGTGTTATGCATGTGTTTGTATTTTGAAACATACAGTGTTATTAGTTGTTGTTTTTTGTTTTGTTGTTGTTGTTTTTTTTTGTTTGTGTAAGAATTGCATGCCCTTGCAGGGAAAAGCCAATACCACTTCTAGCATGCATCTTGCTGTTTGTGGGTGTCTGTTCTGATACAATTTCCAATTCCAAGATTGATTTAAGTCACAGTTTTCAATTAGATGATGGGAATGTTATCTCTACGGAGTGGATTATGTTCACAAAGAGGAAATAACCAAGAACACAGAGATAATGTTGCTAAATAAATGGTTCAAAATCCAGTGGGTTGTAACCCTTGCTTCCATCATATAAGGGAGAATTGTATTTGGCTTTTTTAGAAATGTCATATCAAATTGTATTTTTTATTTCTTTTTAGGATTTCATCAGGGGTCTTTCCATTTTGCTCCGGGGGACAGTACAAGAAAAACTCAACTGGGCATTTAATTTGTATGACATAAACAAAGATGGCTACATCACTAAAGAAGTAAGAAATACCTTACCAACAGCTATCCTTTGGGATATTTTCATTTTTAACTTCAAAATGTTAATTACACATTTGCAATTTTTAATTTGAAAATAGCCCTTTCAGAAAATCTAAAATAGTTCATGTAGTGGTAGAGAAATATTCTTATAGAAAATCTGGAATGGATAGGAATAGTTTATGGTGAATCTGCAAAGTAGATTTAAAACATCTAAGAATTATACGCTTGTTTCCCAATGGCATCTTAATAAACATTATGAATGAAATATAGACTGGTTGGAATCAGATAGGAAGACGATGTTTCCAAATCATGTTAGAAAATTTGGCCTGTGACCTCTCTCCCGCCCGTCTTCCCCCCGCCCCCCACCCCCCATATA